>NC_133647.1:44760505-45060505 GCF_009905375.1 Apium graveolens | reverse complement strand
GAGCTTTGTACACCTATGTTACACCATCATAAACCTCATGAGGAGTAATGACCTTGGCATTGCTTCCCAGAATGGCGACATATTCCTCTCTAAATTTAGCCAAGGCCCTCTCCATGGTTATTGTGAAATCTTTGAACAATCATGCACCCACATTACCATCTTCTTCATCTGTAATTTTCTCTTGTTTATCCTCAAGATCTTCCTTATATGAGAGCAGAATGGCCTGATAGTCTTGGTTGGACATGTCAGTTATAAGAAGTTGTTAGGTTTTGTTTGCTAGGCCTTCAAGCTGATCAACCAAAAGATCATTGACTGTAGTTGGTTGGGCCTAAACATCTTACAAAAATTGAGAAATGAGGTGTTCAGGATGGTGTGTAGTGGTTGATGGTTTATTGAAGGTGTTTGAAGTGGATGGGATATAGGTAGTAACTGATCCTATGACAGGGGACAGAGTTTAACTCACAGTTGGAACTATGGTTGTGATAGTGTGTTGTTCACTAGTAGAGTGAACCTCCATTTAAATTGGAGGGGATATGACCAGGTTACTATCATGTACCATGACCTCAAACCCTTGTTCCTCTAGCAAGGAACTAGCACCTGGATGTGCTTGACTTGCCTCCTCAATGACTGGATCATTGGCAATTTTACTCCTAGCCTCAATTGACAAAGTAATTTCAGCCAGGGTTGTGAGGGGAGTTGTTTTTTCTTAAGAAACCTCCAATGGAATTAGAGAGGATTTAAGGAGCTCCCCCTCAAGAGGAATACCCTAAAACCTAGCAGTCTATGAAGAGTGTAGTATGCATGAAGGTGCTATAGGAACCTGCACAGGGTCTTTAATAAAAACTGATGAAACCCCTGTATTTGTGATTGTGTCATCAAGGTCTATCTCAACATGTAGCCTCTCACCATCTAGAGACTGTTTCTAAGTCGCGACCACAGTTCCTTGAACTGTGTCACTTGATGTTGGCAAGGCTTGAGAAATAGATTCAACGATTTCACTATATGAAGAAAAAAATTGTGATATAAGATTAGAGATTTCAGAATTGATTTTTGGAAACTCCCCCTGAATGGATGAGAGTGTATCAACTGATGTGCTCTCATTATGTGTGCCATACAAATAAATTTTTTAAACCTCTTTAGAGTGCTCAAGAGGTGGTGCAGACTCTATACAGGTTGTATAGGGGAGAATGCTTTGTTCAATAGTGACACCTTATTGAGAAGGTGCCCCTAGAATCTGTTGATGCCCCTTTGTTAAAACTGCTTTTTTTTAGAAGATACAGAGGTGGCTATTTGAGTGATCAACTCAACCATCCTTAACTTCTTTGGTTTTCTTAATAGGGTTGAATCAATATTTGTTTGGTCATCACCACTCTCAGCAATAATAACTATGGGTGTTTGCTTTATCTTCTTTTTACTGACTTCACCCTGTTGAGAGGATGAAGTAGTTGGTTTCCTACCTTCTAGTGGTTGTGAAGGAATGGTCTCGGTTGTGGAAGGCCCCTTTGTTCTATCCTGTTTGTGTACTTCTACAGGTGCAGAAGCCATAGCTGTACTAGAGATTACACTAGACCTCATGTCAGGCAGAGGGTAAGGGTAGGTTCTAAATCTCTCCAACATAAAGTTAGTGATATTTATCTCTACCTTTACTTGATTCTTTGTAGTCAGTGAACCATATAATTTTGGACACCTATTTACAATTGCTTATTTGATTTCTATCTAATTCTTCAAGCATACGAATATGAGCTACTATATGATTTAAAGTTGACATTATAAATTTAGGAAAAAATATTTCTTTACCTCTACTTACCAATGACATGGTCAGCCTTATGCTAAGTTCTTCCATGATCAACATAGCAACATTGAAGCGCCTGTTGTATGCTATGAAATGCACCAGCTTTTGTACCATACTAGAGATGTTGTTATATCCAGTTTTCCTGCATATGAAAGCTCAAACAATGGAGCCAAAAATGAAGGACCATTCTCTCCTTAGATTCTTTTTGTTCAACTTGGCCATATTGATCTTCTCACTATAGTTTATGAAATCCATAAACTCAGCCAACTCCTGGATTGTTGGAGCCTCCACAAAATAGTCTATAGGTATTGCCCAAGGCCTGGTTGACATCATCAACACTAAATTCCACAACAACACCTTAAATTATGCAATTAACCACCAAGTAAACTGCTTGACTCTCATGAGCAATAGTGTTCACAACAGCTGAATTCAAGAATTCATTGAGCACATCCAAATAGAGCATAAGATTGGTAGTCAAAGCTCCTGCAAGATAGGATTGAGAAAGAAATTTGACAAAATACTTGAAGTTATCAGGTGCTTGGTTTGCATCCACAAATGCTAAATTGTTGGTTCCATCCTTGGGGATAACATATCTAACATTGTTGGAAGCTATTGAAAGTGTTTGAGTTTGGGTGGGTAAGAAATTTGAGAGAGAAAGAGTTTGAAATGAGTGAGAGCGGTGAATATTTGTGAAAGCTAGGTTAATTAAGATCTCGAAAGCGTAAAGAGATGTTATGTCGAGATATTTGGGTATTTATAGGCTAGAGATATGACTTATCGAGAAGTAGGAATAAACAGTTGATATTTGCTTATCGAGAAGTGACGTGAATTAGAAAACTCATGTCGAGATGTCATTATCCAGACTCTTATCGAGAACTAGATAGTGACTTATCGAGATGTAGAATAAATACCCAGTTTATCCTAATTGGACTGAATTATTTCAATTTATATTGAATAACAAACATTAAATTAAAATTAATTTTGTATCAAAAGTATTTTACTAAAATAATTTATTATATTAAATTATTTCAGTTCTAAGTTATCGAGAAGTCTAAATTTATACTTTTAGAGAACTCCATATATAAATATATGTCGAGATCTCTATAGTACTTATCGAGAAGTCATAAAGAGGCTTGTCGAGAAGTCCATCGAGAAGTCATGATAAAGACTTATCGAGACCTCTGTCGAGAAGTCTCAAAATGACTTGTCGAGAAGTCGTTGAGACTTATCGAGAACTCAGTTCTCTACATACTTTTGTTCTTTTTCAGTTCTATCTTATATTAATATCACATATTATGAATGTGAATTAACAAATTAGACAGTTTTTCTCAGAATTTGAAAAACTCTAAGTTAAATTTTAATTTTGAAAAATAAATATATAGAGAATTCTGTAATATTTATAAATCATATTCTAGTTAATTTCTAATTAAATCAAATTAATTTTGATTTGTCAGAAATTAATTTCCTGCAACACATTAGTTGAGTTCTTGCCTTTAGGATGAAGAATTTAGCATACCAATTTCACCTACAAGTCTAGTGAAAATTACTTCATCCAAAGGTTTAGTGAAAATATTAGCTAATTGTTTTTTCTATTGAAACAAAAATAAGCTCAATGGTACCATTGGCAACATGTTCTCTAATAAAATGGTACCTTATATCATTGTGCTTAGTTCTAGAATGACTAACTGGATTAGCAAAAATAGATATGGCACTAGTATTGTCACACATTATTCGAATTTTTTGTAACACTAAGCCATAATCCATTAATTAATTTCTATTCCAAAGAACTTGAACACAACAACTTTCAGCATCTATGTATTTAGCCTCAGCTTTAGATATTAACACAGTTTGTTATTTGTTACTGTACCAAGATACAAGTCTTTGACTAAGGAATTGACAGCTTCTACTTGTACTCTTCCTATCTACCCTGCATCGAGCAAAATATGTATCTGTGTATCCAGCAGCTTCAAAACCAGTTCTCTCAAGATACCACAATCCCAAGTTTGTTTTTCCCTTCAAATATCTGAAAATCCTATTGACAACCATCAAATGTGATTCTTCAGGAATTGCTTGAAATATAGCACACAGATATGATGCAAATATGATGTCTGGCCTACTAGCAGTTCATTACAACAAAGATCCAATCATTCCTCTATAACTTGAAATGTCTACACTTTTTTCTTTCTTATCTTCATCCAACTTAGTAGCTGTAGACATAGGTTTTGATGCCGGTGAGCAGTCAACCATTCCAAATTTCTTCAATAGATCTTTGACAAACTAGGTTTGAATGATAAAGATTCCATCACTTTTTTGGCTAACTTGAAGACCAAGAAAGTGACGTAATTCTCCAATCATGCTCATCTCATATTCACTCTACATGATTTTTGAGAATCTTTGACATAGCTTTTCATTTGTAGAGCCAAAAATAATATTATCCACATAGAATTGAACTAGGATAATGTCATCACTGTGCTGCTTGTAGAATAGAGTCTTATCAATTAATTATTCCATTAGTGAATCCATATAATAGTAGAAATTCTGATAGTGTGTCATACCAAGCTCTAGGTGTTTGCTTCAATCCATAAAGAGCCTTCAACAGTTTATACACAAAGTTTGGAAATTCTGGATCTTCAAAGCCAGGTGGTTGTTGCACATAGACTTCTTCTTCCAATTCACCACTAAGGAATGCACTCTTTATATACATTTGATACACCTTGAAATTTGAGTGTGCAGGAAATGCAAGAAAAATTCTTATTGCTTTAAGTCTTGCAACTGGAGCAAAAGTTTCATCATAATCAATTCCTTCTTCTTGTGAGTAGCTTTGGCAACCAGTCTTGCTTTATTTCTTGTCATAATTCCATTTTCATACATTTTGTTCATGTACACCCACTTTGTTCCAATAATACTTCTGTTCTTTGGTGCAGGAATCAATTCCTAAACTTTATTTCTCTTAAATTGATTTAGCTCTTCTTGCATAGCAGATATCAAGTATAGCTTCCTCAGTTTTCTTAGGCTCAATTTGTGAAAGAAAGCATACATGCAAGCATTCATTTATAGTTGCGCTCCTAGTCCTCACTTTAGCATTTGAATCACCAAATATAACATCTCTTGTGTGACTCTTATCCCATTTTCTGGTGTAATCTTGTTGCCTAGAGTTGTCTGTATCTTCTTCATTGTTGGCATGACTTGTTGAACTATCATCTCTTGCTCCCCCTGAGTTTGTGCCATCAAATTCAGGTGAGCTTTTACTTTGAGATGAATCCTCATTTTCAAAGTTCACCGGTTCAATTATTTCTTCCTCCATTCTGTTGTTTGTGTTAATCTCAGCTTCATCTTCAGAATCACTATCAATGTTCAGATTTTTTAATTTAAGGGCTTTATTTTCATCAAGGCATTCCAAGCCTGGACACTTGTCAACATCGAAGGTCACATCAGTGCTTTTCATAATTTTTGTTTGCTCTAACACATAAACTCTCTAGACAGTTCTTTCCAATAAATATCCCAGAAAAATAGCTTCAAATACTTCAGAGTCAAATTTTCCAACATATTCAGAGTTGTCTTTGAGAACAAAGCATTTGCTTTCAAACACATGCAGATGCTTTACATTAGGCTTTTTTTTGACAAAATTGAGTAAGGTGACTTTCCAAGGTTTTTGCTGATTAAATATCTATTTTGAGTGTAGCATGCAGTGTTAACAACTTCTTCCCAAAAATCTGTTGGCAAGTTGGCATCTTGCAACATTGTTCTTGTAGCTTCCACTAGAGTTCTATTTTTCCTTTCAACCACACCATTTTGGTAGGGTGTTCTTGCAGCTGAGTACTCTTGAACAATGCCCTTGTCTTTGTAGAATTCACTTAAAGCTGCATTCCTGAATTATGTGCCATTATCACTCCTCAATACTTTAACATAATTTTGATCTTCAGCCTGCTTCTCAACTTTCTTTATGTGTTCAATTATGATGTGTGGAGTTCCATCCACCAAGGCTATCTTGAGTAGTCATCCACCATCAGCGGTGCATATTTATATCTAGAAATAGATAAGACATTAATTGGTCCAAACAGGTCCATGTGAATAAGCTGCAATGGAGCACTTATAGAATTTACAGTCTTGCTCTTATGACTGGACTTCTTCATTTTGCCTTTTTGATAAGCCTCACAAACTTTATCTTGAGCAAATTTTAGAGTTGGCATATCTCTCACTAATTCATTTTTCACCAAGGTATTGATTGCTTTATAATTCAGGTGAGAGAGTTTCTTGTGCCACAACTTGCTTTGCTCAATGAAAGCCTTGGTGTAGAAGCAACATATTCCATCCTTGTTTGCTGAATTTAAGTCGGCAACAAACATGCTTCCTTTCCTTGTTCATTTCAAAGTATCTTCACCAGTTTTCTCAATAGTGATTGAACAATCTTCTTTGTCAAATATTACCTTAAAACCTTTGTCTATAAACTGGCTGACACTGAGAAGATTTACTTCAAGACCAGCAACTAGTGCTACATCTTCAATGGCAATATTTCCAGAAATCAACTTGCCATATCCCATTGTGAATCCTTTTTTGTTGTCTCTAAAAGTCTCCAACGGTCCAGCCATCTGCTCAAACTGTGATAATAGGGTTTATCGCCTGTCATATACCTGAAACATCCACTCTCAATGATCCATATGAATTTATTCTTCTTTCCCTACAAACATTGAGGTTTAAGTGTGTTTATCTACCCAAGCAGTGTTGGGCACTTTCTTCTTTTTCACAGAAGTTGCAGAAGTAGAATTTGAATTTTCAAAAAGAACATCATTCATAGTTTGATCAGCATTTTCCTTCTTAATCTCAGATCCAAGATTGGCTTTCTTGATATTTTTTCTCAATTTAAGACAAATTGTCATAGCCTTCATGTTGCATGGAATGTAGTCAAACTTATCACGGAAGGAATAAGGATCTTCAGCCACAGCTGTAATAACCCCAAATTTTGGAAATTTTTGAAACCCTGATGAATAGTAACTTTTTGCTAATTGTGCTGATTAAGGAAAATTGTCAAACCACACTATATAGGAGTTCTTTTATTGATATTTTGAGATCTTATTAGTATTCTATACGGTATATGAGTGTATGTAAAGATCTTCAGAATTCGAATTCGAACACTTCGATTTTCCCGAAAATCCACCAGATACCGAAAGAATTGAGTATAAGGTAACATGATTAAAAGGATTTAAATTCAAGGATTATAAGAAAGGATCATTAAAGGACTATAAAATATTAAGAGAGGGTTAAGGAAGCCCAAGTAATAAGATCTCGGATATCATCCCTCAAATGATTAACGAGAACAAGAGTTAAGTGAACCGTAAAACAAATAAACGACCAAGGGGCAAGCACATGCAAGTAGCATGAGAAGGAAGCTTCCAAGATAAGCTAAAACATGTGGTTAAAAGCAAGGTGACATCATCACACCACAAGAATGAGACACGTGGCAAAGTAGTGATGCAAGCATTGACATAAGCAAGTGAAAACAAGATATTTAGCCAACAATTAACCACATCCATGCATTCTCTACACAAAGATCAAGAAAAGACAATCAAGCAAAAGATTTCCCCCATTTTTTTCTTCTTCCATTCGACCTTTTCAAGAAATGAAGAAATAGATTTTCAAAACTCAAGCTCTAGGCCATGGAAAATTAAAGGTTCGTTTCCTTGGATCCTATATATCATAACTTAGTTATACCATGAGTTTAAGATCAAGATTCCATGGTTTCCTTAGCTAATCCACTCATAAAAGGTGATGATGAATAGTAGTGAATAGTAACTTACTTTTATTTATTGTGCATATGTTGTGTACTTGATGATTTCATAAACAAAACATCTAAGTAGATTTTACTTAGTGAAATTATGTAGCACTCAACGGATAAGAAATATAGTCCCGACGGGTAACTCATTATAGTCCCGATGGATGATTAACTTATTATCCATCGAGTGAGTAGCTTATGTAATAATAAGTATGTAGCACAGTTATGTATGCACCTTTGTATAGAATCTGTAGTAGCATATAAGTCATGTTGACTTTAACTAGATATGCAGAATAGGTTGATTAATTATACATAAGTGATGTCTTGTAATTCTGCATAAGTGAAATTGAGTCAAGTGCCAAAATAGCTACCGACGGATGATTAACAAAGCCATCGACGGATGATCAAATGACTATCAACGGATGTTTAATATAGGAGTCGACGGATGATCA
Source organism: Apium graveolens (assembly GCF_009905375.1). Taxonomy (NCBI): domain Eukaryota; kingdom Viridiplantae; phylum Streptophyta; class Magnoliopsida; order Apiales; family Apiaceae; genus Apium; species Apium graveolens. The sequence continues at coordinate 45,052,491 of NC_133647.1, read as the reverse complement.
ATTAAGCCATCAACAGATGTTCTGAAAGTCGACGGATGATCATATGAAGAATTCAAACAGTAGTTGAACAGTGAAAGCTGACACACAGCCGTCGAGATGTATACAAACACACTGTGGAAGCCCATTAACTGGGTAATAGAGGACGAAAAGCAGCAAAGCTTAAGACTGATAGTTTTTATATTTGTTCAGTCTTTTTGACTTTGTAATCTTGGTATTAAAGAGTGTAGCAAATAAAAAAAACAACTGAGATAGCTGAGAAACACAAAAACAGAGAAATCTTTGTAAGCGGAATCATTAGCATTTCCTGTACTCTCAGTAGTTCCATTTGTAAGCAGTTGTGAGCATTCCTGCACACAGAGTCCTCTCAATATATTATATATATCTCTGGTGGAATTGTTTAAATCCACCAGAAAGTTTTTAAAGACTCTTGTTTTTAATTACTTATGTTTTGATTCAATTAATTTTCTATTCCGCATTGTGCTAATCAAAACATTATATCTATATTCGAGTTGAACATTTTTATTTCGAGAAAAAGGTTCAAGAATTCCATTCAACCCCCCTTCTGTAATTCTTGCTATATTGTTAAGGGACTAACAATTGGTATCAGAGTAAGCTCTTAATCTACAAAGAGTTTAAAGATCAAAACAATTCAGCAAGATGAACAAGAAAGATGTTGGAGTCAAGATTCCTTTTTCTTGATAAAGATAATTACCATCATTGGAAGGTAAATATGCATCTTTATATGTTTTCTCAAGATGAGGCCTATGTGGACTGCATAGAAAGAGGCCCCCATGTTCCAATGAGAGCTGCAACAGGAAACGAGCCATCTATTCCAAAGCCAAGGCACGAATGGTCTGACCCTGATATTAAACAAGTTAGGAAGGATAAAAAGGCCATGAACATTCTGTTCAATGGAGTTGATGCAGACATGTTTGATAATATTATCAACTGCAAAACTGCCAAGGAAGTTTGGGACACAATACAGATAATTTGTGATGGCACTGAGCAAGTAAGAGAAAATAAAATGCAGCTCCTGATTCAGCAATATGAGCATTTTCACAATGAAGAAAGTGAGTCACACACTGACATTATTAGTAGATTCCAAAAACTACTTAATGCTCTTAAGTTGCATGGAAGAGTCTATCAGACTAAAGACTCCAATCTGAAATTTCTCAGATCTCTTCCAAAGGAATGGAAACCAATGACAGTCTCATTGAGAAACTCACAAGATTATTAGGAGTTTACTTTGGAGAGACTGTATGGCATTCTGAAGACCTATGTGCTTGAGATAGAGCAGGATGAAAGAATGGAGAGAGGAAAGAAGAAAGGAGGATCCATTGCACTAGTTGCTGATCTGGAAAAGGAGAAGGAAGTGAAGATGGAAGCTGTAGAATCAACTTCAAAGGTCTGTGAGAATAAGGGTAAGGGGCTAGCTGCAGAAAGTGAAGAATCATTGAGCCAAGATGACATGGAGGACATTGATGAGAACCTAGCATTTCTTTCAAAGAGATTTTCCAAGCTCAAGTTCAAGAAGAACTTTGGAGCAGCCAAGCCAAATAGAAACATGGTGGATAAGTCAAAATTCAAATGTTTCAAATGTGGCTTGGCAGGGTATTATGCAAATGAGTGTAGAAAGTCAGATTCCAGTAAGAAAAGGTTTGAGTCTGTGGATTATAAGCAAAAATACTTTGATCTACTCAAACAAAAGGAAAGGGCTTTTATTACACAGGAGAATAACTGGGCAGCAGATGGTTTGGATGAAGATGAAGATGTCAGCTATGTCAATCTAGCCCTAATGGCCAAGTCCGATGAAACAGAGACAAGTTCCTCAAGCAATCAGGTAATCACTACAAACCTTGCATATTTATCTAAAGCTGAGTGTAATGATGCCATAAATGACATGTCTACAGAATTGTATCATTTGCGTGTTACACTTAAGTCTCTCACTTAAGAAAATGCTAAAATCAAATAAAACAACTTGTTTTTAAGTGAGAGGAATAATGTGCTTGAGTCTCAGTTTGTTGAGTTTGAGAAACTAAAAATTGAGTGTAAGATTGCCAAGGAGGAATTAACTGAGTCCTTGAAAAAGGAAGAAATTTTGAAGAAGCAGCTCGAGCGTGAACAAGAGGTGATTAAAGCTTGGAAAACATCCAGGGATGTTCATGCTCAAATCACCAAAGTTCAAGGAATTGAGTCTTTTTGTGATGAAGCCTGGAAAAAGAATAAAGAGAAACTAGAACCTATTTTGGTAGATGGGTTGTTAACAGATGTAGACTCGATGGATGATGAGGACTATCCATCGGATAACAGAAAGTGTTATCCGTCGAATGATGAAAATCCTCATCCGTCGGCTGTAAGCAAACCCATTAGGAAAGCCAAATTAATCAAGCTAAATGAAAAGTATGGGTCTGTTTCCAAGAACTTTGTTTCAGGAGAGTCAAGTCAAGCTAAGAAAGGGAAAAATGCTAATGTGGGTCACATGACTGTCAAACAGTTAAGTGACAGACTTGAGAAAATTGAGGTAAAAACAGACTCTAAAAGGAAAAACAATAGGAATGGTAAAGTGGGGATTAACAAACACAATAACTATACTCCTGATAAATATGCTCCTAGAAAAATCTGTGTCAAGTTTGGTAGTGTAAATCATCTTTCTGTTAATTGCAAATCTGCCTTGCCTACTCTCATGTCTATTCAGTCTCAATTTCCCAACATAAATGCCATGCCTCCCATGCCTGTTAATGCTATGCCTACACAGAATATGAATGCACAGTTTTCTAATATGCCATTTGCACCTAATCCATATTATGGTGCATACAATATGCCTCAAATGCCATTTAGCATGCCTTACTGGAATAACATGTTTGCACCAAGCATGTCATTTCCTATTATCCATAATATGCATGATAATTCTGTTGCATTAAATGGTTTCAAAGGCCCAACCCAAATGACTAAGGAAAAATCTGAAATTGTTAAGTCAAATGAGTTAAGACCTAAGAAACAGAAGAAGAAAGCTAACAAGGCAGGACCCAAGAAAACTTGGGTACCAAAATTAACTTGATTTGATTTTGATGTGTGCAGGGAAACAGAAGGAACCTTTGGTACTTGGATAGTGGTTGTTCAAGACACATGACTGGTGATTCTACCCTGCTCACAGAGTTTAAGGAGAGAGCTGGCCCAAGTATTACTTTTGGAGATGACAGCAAGGGTTATACTATGGAATATGGCTTGATTTCAAAGGACAATGTCATTATTGAAGAGGTTGCCTTAGTCGATGGTCTCAAACACAATCTGTTGAGTATCATCCAGCTTTGTGATAAAGGCAACTCAGTAACCTTCAATAAAGAAGCCTGTGTTGTGACTAATAATCAAAACAAAAAAGTGGCTCTCACTGGTGTGAGAAGAGGAAATGTGTATCTAGCTGACTTTAACTCAACTAAAGCAGAATCTGTAACTTGTCTTCTCAGTAAAGCAAGTCAAGATGAAAGTTGGCTATGGCACAAGAAGCTATCACATTTAAACTTCAAGACCATGAATGAGCTGGTAAAGAAAGAACTAGTAAGAGGCATTCCTCTAGTGGAGTTTACAAAGGATGGACTGTATGATGCCAGCCAAAAAGGGAAGTGGATCAAAGCATCATTCAGGAAGAAACTTGATTCAGCAATTGAAGAGCCTCTGCAATTGCTTCACATGGATCTGTTTGGACCAGTCAATGTATTGTCAATTTCAAAGAAAAGATTTTGCCTAGTAATTGTAGATGATTTTTCAAAGTTCTCTTGGACATATTTCCTAAAGTCTAAAGATGAGGCTAGTAAAATCATTGTCAATCACATAAGGCAAGTTAACAATCATCCTGATTTTAAAGTTAGAAGAATCAGGAGTGGCAATGGAACTGAGTTCAAGAACTATGTCATGAGAGCATTTTGTGAGGAAAATGGAATCTTACATGAGTTCTCAGCAGCAAGGACTCCACAACAGAATGGAGTAGTGGAAAGGAAGAACAGATCACTTATTGAAGCTGCAAGGACAATGCTTGAAGAATCAAAATTACAAACATATTTCTGGGCTGAAGCTGTAAACACTGCATGCTACACTCAGAACATCTCTCTGATTAATCAAGCAAGATGCATGACTCCTTATCAATTGTTCAAGAACAAGAAGCCAACTCTAAACTTTCTTCATGTCTTTGGCTGTAAATGCTATATTCTGAGAAATCAAACTGATCAAAATGGGAAGTTTGATGCTAAAGCAGATGAAGGAATTTTTGTTGGATATGCTGTTGGTAAAGCATATAGAGTCTACAATCTAAGAACCAACATTGTTGTGGAATTTATACATGTTGTGTTTGATGATAAAAAGATTGAAGGACTGAAAGATGGAGATTACCATGAGAGCCTCAAATTCGACAATGTTGAGATGGTCAGTGATGAAAGTGATGATGAGAGTGATCAAGAAACAGTGTCTAAGGATAATGCAGACAAATCTACCACCAATGAAGCACAAAACTCAACATCCGTCGAGTTGCATAATGCTTCATCCGTCAGAAGATAATCTGTGTTATCCGTCGGAAGACAACCTGCCTCATCCGTCGCTACTCAAAATTCACCATACGTCGGGTTATCAAAAGGAGCAGGAAGTCAAGGTAGATCACCCATAGAAAGTACCCCTTTCTCAAATCAAAGATCCACAAACTCAGGGGGAGTTTCTAGCAATCAAAACTCAATCACACATCAAGACAACATTGAGGTCTCTTCATCTAGAGCTAATCTACCTCAACCAAGGAAATGGACAAAAGATAACCCCTTTGAACTAATTATTGGTGATGTTTCTTCTAGAGTTCAAACAAGGAGAGCAACTCAGGAAGAATGTCTATACAGCAGCTTTCTGTCAAAGGAAGAACCAAAGAAGGTAGAAGAAGCTTTGTTAGATCCTGATTGGATTTTAGCTATGCAGGAGGAGCTAAACCAATTTGAAAGGAATAAAGTATGGAAGCTGGTACCCAAGCTTAAAGGAAAGAATCCAATAGACACCAAATGGGTATTCAGAAACAAGATGGATGAAAATGGCATAGTAGTAAGGAACAAAGCCATATTGGTTGCTAAAGGCTATTGCCAGCAAGAAGGAATAGATTTTGATGAAACATTTGCTCCTGTTGCAAGACTTGAAGCCATTAGAATCTTCTTAGCCTATGCAGCCCATGCCAATTTCAAAGTCTATCAAATGGATGTCAAAAGTGCCTTTCTGAATTGAGATTTGGAGGAAGAAGTGTATTTTAGTCAATCTCCTGGCTTTGAAGATCCAAATTTTCCAGAGTATGTCTATTATCTACTGAAAGCACTTTATGGACTAAAGCAAGCACCTAGAGCCTGGTATGACACTTTATCAAAGTTCCTTTTGGAAAATCACTTCACAAGAGGTACTGTAGATAAAACTTTTTTTTTCAGAAATGTTAATGGCTCTAGCATACTTGTTCAAATTTATGTAGATTATATTATTTTTGGCTCTACAGATGAGAAACTTTGTAAAAAATTTGCCAAATTGATGCAAAGTAAGTATGAAATGAGTATGATGGGAGAACTAACTTACTTTCTTGGTTTACAAGTTAAATAAGTTAGTGATGGAATATTCATTAGTCAAACTAAATATATTTTTGATCTTTTAAAGAAGTTTGGTCTAATGGATTGCACATCTGCAAAAACTCTCATGGCCACTATAACTAAGCTTGAATTAAACACTACTGAAAAGTCTGTGGATATTTCAAGCTATAGAGGCATGGTTGGCTCACTTCTGTACTTAACAGCTAGTAGGCCAGATATAATGTTTGCTACATGTTTATGTGCTAGATTTCAGGTTGATCCTAGAGAATCTCACCTGATAGCTATTAAGAGAATTTTCAGATATCTCAAGGGAACACCAAAACTTGGCATTTGGTACCCTAGAGATTCTGGTTTTGATCTAACTGGTTATTCAGATGCAGATTATGCAGGTTGCAGAATTGACAGAAAAAGCATAACAGGAACCTGTCAATTTCTTGAAACAAGCTTGTGTCCTGGTTCAGTAAAAAGCAAAATTCAGTCTCTACTTCTACAGCTGAAGCTGAATATATTGTTGCTGGCAATTGCTGTGCACAGATCTTGTGGATGAAAAACCAATTGCTAGACTATGGTTTGCAAGTTGAAAGGATTCCCATTTTCTGTGATAACACAAGTGCAATTTCTATCACTGAAAATCCAGTCCAACATTCAAGGACAAAGCACATAGACATCAAGTATCATTTCATAAGGGAATATGTAATGAATGGTACTGTGGAGTTACATTTTGTTCCAAGTGAGAAGCAACTTGCAGATATCTTTACCAAGCCACTGGATGAATCCACATTTTCAAGGTTGGTAAGTGAGTTAGGTATGCTTAATTACTCCTAAATTTATCTGAGTTATTCTGCAAGTTGAAATGTAGCCAGAAATTTAGCTGATTTTTAGTCTTGGATGAAATTTTGGCTAAGTCAAAATTTGCATCTCGATGAATGACTACTATCCATCGAGTTAAGTCATCCGTCGATATACTATTTACAAATAAAAATCAATTATTTTTCTGGAATCTTTTAAAACTCGACGGATATCAGTTTATCCTCATCCGTCGAATTGTCTAAATCTTAACCATTAATTCCCTGAATATTATCCATCGAGTATACTTACAGTTTGTAAGCATTACACGACATATAATGGGTGGAATTTTTACAGTTTATTTTTAAACGGCTATTTTAGGCAATTTCTACTGGTTAATTTACTCTTCTTTATTATTTTCATCCGTTGTTTTTGAGACACTATAAAAGCTTATTTCATTCCAATTATTTTCTTTTATCATTCTCAAATTCAACTTCTTTTACTTCATTCTCTCTCAAGCAAATATTCTCTTTCTCTTCAAGCTTTCATTCTCTAACAATGGCACCTGTAGTAAAGATTATGTCTCAAACTGGGTTCATTTATGAGAAGAACAACTTCACTGCTTTGGTCAATAAGGGTATTCAACAATCAGAAGACTATCACAAGATGCTGGACTTTGTGAAGAACTGCAAGTTAAGTTATGCCATGCTTGAATCACCTACAATTTTCTGTAAAGTTGTTGAAGAGATGTGGACCACTGCAATCTACAACTCTACTGACAAAACCATCACTCTAACTATCAAAAGTAATGAGTCCTGTATCAATAGTGATGTGATAAAAGCATGTTTCAAAATTCCTGATGATAATGTAACTTCACCACACAATGACACTGATATTATCAATATGCTTAATTCCATGCATTATGCACTTCCTACTACTAAACTAAGTGATATTAGGAGATTAGGTCTTAGGAAGGAATGGAGTTTCATGTGTGATGTTGTGACTAAAGTTTTCTCTGGAAAAATCAGTAATTTTGATTCTGTGAACATTTCCATGCTTAACATGCTATACATGCTAGTTGCAGATAAATTCTACAATTTCAGTGACCTTGTCTTGTATGAGTTAGGTTTTAAACTAGGTGAGTTAGCCAAAAGGGGAAAGAATGTATATTATGCTAGATTTTTCATGCTATTGGCTAACCATCTTTGTCAAGAGATTGTACTTGAGAACCCAAATAACAAATTGGCTTGTTGGGTTCAAGAGAGAAGAATCATTGCAGATTTGAACAGAGCCAACCATCATAGGGATGTGCCAATGTTCTACTTTCCTGTAATGCAGACACCTCAGGTAAGTGAGGTAAGTTAATCCATACCCTCAACTATTCAAATCTCCTCAATTTCTTTGAGTTCAGGAGTAGCTATGGCAACTGTGACAATGACCAAACAGTTGCCTACCAAAGCTGCCAAAACAACTGTAATTTCTAAATCCAAGTCAAAGAAAGCCCCCTCTGGTATCTCTCAAAAGGTACCAGTTGAAAAATCCACCAAAGCCAAAGAGGGGAGTGTGAAGGAGGGTCAGTTAGGTGAGGGAAGGGGTGAACATCAAAGAAACCCCAAGGATAAGGTTGGAGAGTTGAGTGAATCCCATCCTAGCCACACAGCAGTTTCCCAACAAACTGCAGTGCTTAAAAAGGACAAAAGCTCACTTCTAGCTACATTATCCCAAAAGGATGTGGCTATTGAACAAAGCTCTCAGCCAAGAGCATTGGCCAAAAGGGTTAGGGACACAAGCTCACCCCAAACTTACACAAGAAAGAAGAAATCCAAAACCATTGGGGATGCACAGGGCACACACACTATGCAAACTGGTGTTAAAGACACAGTCCCTGCACTTTCTCAAATTCAGTTTGATGTGGCTCCAATAAATGTGGAGTCAGCCAAAATCTCTTATAATAGAAGCCTCTGAAACACCATACTCACCAACAAACTCTCTGGAAGTGGATATGATAAACACTTCAATTCCTGATTCCCCTTCTTTAACTCTATTGGGGAAGCCAAAATCTAGTGCAAGTGAGCATCATCTTTTAGATGATTTGTTGGTTCACTTGCCAATTCTTTCAGATACTATTATGATATCTGTGCCTCAAATAACTTTAATCAACACAGAGTCAACAATAGTTTCTCTTCCCACCTCATTCATTTCTACTCTCTCGATGGATATTGCTCATCCATCGAGTAGTGATTGTATCCCGACGGATAAGCTTAACAGTAGTTATCCGTCGGATAGCTTTACCACTCACCCGATGGATATCACTTATCCGTCGAGTATCTCTGCACAACTTCAAACATCAATTATTTCTAGTGCAGAAGATTTAGTGGTAATACAGTCACTCTTAGGACTGAGAGAGGAGAGTGCATTGAGTGAGAGGCTGGGTTGCTCCCGGGCAAAAGGAGAGGAAAAGAGTGAAACTCAGCAATCCATTTATTCAGGATTGGCAAAAGTGAGTGAGAGGAGTCCCACCTTAGTAGGTGAAGGTGAGGGTGTGAGGATGGGGAGCCAGGGTGAGACTCTGATGCAACAAAAGAGAGATTATGAGAGAAAGGCAGGTACAGGAGAAATAAGGGTGGATCCAGCCATTGCCAGTGAGTCAATAATTGTGGATGATGCTGAAAAGGGAAGACAATTTCAGCAATATTACAAAGCTGAAATTGATAACATTTCCTTGCATGCTGACACTTTTACTCATCCTGTGTCAGCCTATCAATTGTTGGCTGCTCAGGGCAATGTGGAGGCAGAACAGACTTTGAATTTAGTACACACCTCAGAATCTCTTCAAAGAGATAAAGCTACTGTCAATAGGATGCCTTCTCAAGCTGGTGAGCCATCTGAAGAATTTAGAGTAAATTCTACTGATGATGACTCTGTTTTTTTGGATGGAAGCATGAACTTAGGGGGAGATGAAGGCCCAAGTTCTATTTCAAATTTACCTGGATGGGCATGGACAAAGGAATCTACACCAGGACAATTTGGTGTATCTTTGGTCAAGCAATTGATGGTTATTCAAAAGGCCCTTCAGTAAACTTCAGATGCTGGTACCAAGGCTATTCTTCAAGCTCACCTAGACTCTCTACATCTCATGAAGATCCAGCAATTAAGACAGAATCTGAGTATGGATGAACTAAAAAGAGATATAGCTTACTTGAAGACCTACAATTCTGAGAAGCTGGATTCAGTAATGCCATATGGTACCATGCACGATCTATTACTAAGATTGAGGAGAGAATCAGATTCTGAAAAGAAGTTGGCCAAGCTGGAAGACAGAGTTCAAGTTATTGAGAATTCAGTGGCTATCCTTCTTCAAAATCAACAGACTCAGACAAATCTTCTCATGCAACTGGCTAAAGCACAAGGCCTAACTCCTCAACTTGATGATAAAAAAAAGGGGGAAAGAGAATCAAGTAAGGGGGAGAAAGGACCAACTGAAGGGGAGAAACTTCAAGTACAAATCAGCAAAGTAATTGTACCTTCAATTACTGTCTCCAAACCAACAGTTGCAGATGGTATAGATCTAATTAAAGCAGCAGCATCAAATTTGAAAGTTGCTGAAAAAGGAAAGTTGAGTTTGATCAACTGGGATAAGATTGATGAGGAGATACAGGAAAAGTTTGAACTAGTCAAGGAACCAGTTAAGTCAACCATCCATCACTCTCATGTCAAGCCAATCAGTGTGAATGAGATAAGCATGAACTATCTGGAAAGAGGACAATCTTCCTGCATCAAGTCTCCAAAGGCTGAAACAATTCTTAAACCAAGGGCAAATTATCCAAAATCATCTTGGAAGAACCCTATGGACACTGTGTATGAGACACCCAAGCCTGATGAAAAGAAGCTTCTGTCAAGATCTATTGTCTTCTATAAAGATCCAGCTGATTCAACTTCAAAAAGGAGAATTGCTAAGATATTCAGAAATGGAAAGGAAATTTGTGTGGTAGCTAGACATCCACAATTTGCTCAAGCAAAGAAAGAAGATTAAGCCATATTAAAGCAGGAAAAGAGGCAAGCTGCTCTAGATGCAAAGAAGTCTAAACAAAAGAAAGAACATATTGCTATCTTAGCCAAGTTACAGGCTGTAAACTCTCCTCAACAAAATCCCTCTCAACCATCTGAAGCTGCTGAATCAAAGAAGAAAATTGAAGAACAGAAGAAATCCCCAAGGAATAAAGAATTGGCTAGAAGAACAAAAAGGAAACTGGATGTTGTTGATAAGGAATTGGAAGATCAATTTCCTAAGGAATCCACACCAGCTACAACTCAAACAACAAAGCCCTATGTGGTATTTGAAGACATAAGGGTGGTGGATCCCTACAGGAACATACATGGTGAACCTATTGTGCCAAAGGATGAGCCAATAGAGTGGGATAACATACCAATTCCTGACTTCAGCTTACCAATCCTTAGCAAGCCAAAAAGGACAAACTCAAGGGCAGTCAAGAAAGTGAAGTTGTCACCTCTCAAATCCAAGTCAGTAGTTAAAGCTCAACCCAAGGTCAACAGGGGAGACTACTTGTACTTGTGTGACATCAAAGAATTTGCAGATCAAAATCTTTATCTGGATGAAGTAAGGGCAATTGATGCATACAAAAACCTACCTGAAAGATTGGTGTTCAAGTACAAAGGAGGAAGGGAGATTCAGTGGCCACTTCACAGGATTCTTCAAGAGAGCCAAGCTGTGCTGATTAAAGTTTATTCATCCTTCAAGAAAAACTTTGGGTTCAATGTAACTGCAAGAAGACTAGTATTGAAGAAGATTGAAGAACTAAGGAGTGTTAAAGCTAAAGATGCACTCCCAAAGACTCTAATCATCCCATACACAGGGAGAAGAGTGCATCTAAGACCCTACTGGCTGATGGAGTTCATGGATGACAAGGGTGTGAGAAGATTCTTCAGATTAGAAGACCAATTGAGTATTTCTAGCAATGAGACTCTCTTGGAAATGCAAGAAAAGCTAGATCTCTCAGAATCTGATGAACTAGAATTCCACAGGCAGCTCCAAAATCAGATTGAGAAAAATAACAGAAAGCTTGGAAGAAGATCCAGACCTTCAAGGAACTAGAAAAATCTGCTCAAGCTAGAGGAGCATCTTGAATTGACTGTGAGCCAAACCTTGTACATTTAGTTTAATTGAAGCACTTTCAGTTTATCTACTTATCTTTAAAGATGTATGTTCAGGATGTTTTGTTATCATCAAGTATCTCTTAATTTATGGCTACAATTCCAGTAGACATAAGTTGGGGGAGATTGTTGTGCATATGTTGTGTACTTGATGATTTCATAAACAAAACTTCTTAGTAGATTTTACTTAGTGAAATTATGTAGCACTCGACGGATAAGAAATATAGTCCCGACGGATAACTCATTATAGTCCCGACGGATGATTAACTTATTATCCATCGAGTGAGTAGCTTATGTAATAATAAGTATGTAGCACAGTTATGTATGCACCTTTGTATAGAATCTGTAGTAGCATATAAGTCATGTTGACTTTAACTAGATATGCAGAATAGGTTGATTAATTGTACATAAGTGATGTCTTGTAATTCTGCATAAGTGAAATTGAGTCAAGTGTCAAAATAGCTACCGACGGATGATTAACAAAGCCATCGACGGATGATCAAATGACTATCGACGGATGTTTAATATAGCAGTCGACAGATGATCAATTAAGCCATCAACGGATGTTCTGAAAGTCGACGGATGATCATATGAAGAATTCAAACGGCAGTTGAACAGTGAAAGCTGACACACAGCCGTCGAGATGTATACAAACACACCGTGGAAGCCCATTAACTGGGTAATAGAGGACGAAAAGCAGCAAAGCTTAAGACTGATAGTTTTTATATTTGTTCAGTCTTTTTGACTTTGTAATCTTGGTATTAAAGAGTGTAGCAAATAAAAAAAACAACTGAGATAGCTGAGAAACAGAAAAACAGAGAAATCTTTGTAAGCGGAATCATTAACATTTCTTGTATTCTCAGTAGTTCCATTTGTAAGCAGCTGTGAGCATTCCTGCACACAGAGTCCTCTCGATATATTATATATATCTCTGGTGGAATTGTTTAAATCCACCAGAAAGTTTTTAAAGACTCTTGTTTTTAATTACTTATGTTTTGATTCAATTAAGTTTCTATTCCGCATTGTGCTAATCAAAACATTATATCTATATTCAAGTTGAACATTTTTATTTCAAGAAAAAGGTTCAAGAATTCCATTCAACCCCCCTTCTGTAATTCTTGCTATATTGTTAAGGGACTAACATTATTTTCTTGATTTTCATGAAAGCTTAAGGTTGATTAAGCATAGATCAAGGTTCCTAGAGGCTTGTTAGTGACTACCTACTCTCCAAGGAAGGTATAAACTCTTGAACCCTTAATTTTAAGTTTGGTTTGTTTGGATGATAATGGTGATTAGATGAATGGGTTTAGTTTGATGTTGATGGATGTTGGATTGTTGTTGAATTGGTGATGATTTGGTGTAGTTTAAACTTTGAAAATCGTTAGATTATAGTCGTCGTAATGCCAGATTTTCTTTAAACTGTTTTGTAATTAACTGTTGGACCCAAATACCCACTGATATGAACTAACCACTTCCATTCTTAGATAGGTTATGTTTCAAATTTTTTTTTGATATGTCGTTCGCTTATATCCGATTTACGGTTTAGGAGAAACGACCGTTTCAAGTAACTGCATTTCGTGAACGAACCCAAACCCCTCGAGTAACTTTGAGACCTTGTTTAAGGACCTTAAAAGACTAATTGGAATAAGAAACAATTATGTATAGTGTATTAGACAGTTGGTAAAGCACTCGAGAAAGAGTCGCCTTAAAATGTTTAAAGGTTAATTTTATAAAAATAGTGGAGTCGAGGGTACTCGAGCGACTCATGTAAATCCTTAAGCGTAGAAGCGAGCGTTAGGATATAAGTAAATAAAGTCTAGTTTCTTAAGTGACCGTGGTTTAAGTCTGGATTATGTTGTTTTTCATAGGTTACCGGACCCACTCTAAGCTTAAGTCTACCCCGGAACACTCAGGCCAGTTTTCTACCCATTATATTGTTGTTGTGATGTAAATATATTGATGCATTATCTTGAGATAAGTTCATGGTTGTTATTAGCAAATCTTGCGATATATTGGAGCATGTTGATATGGTATATATATACATGTTGTGAAATCTTGATATTTTATTATCAATTCAAATGCTTATAAACTGCATAATACATATGCTAGAGATAAGTAGCGTATACCCTTAGTATAGGGGACCCAAAGGTGACGATGTTCCCGAGTATAATATATATATATATATATAGTTTTCTATAATTATTAATCGAATAAGGTATATTCGATAGTTTGAATAATAATCAAACATTATTTCCAATTATTCAAATAAAGATTTTACTTTCATATAAGTATATCTTTCGATAATTATTCGTTCCAAGTATTATTTCCAAAAACTTTTACTGGATTTATTTTGATAAAAGTTATTCTTTATTAGAATACTATTTAAATAATAATATTCAAATATTCTTCAGTTATTTTGTAACTGATTTATTCTATTATATCATCCTTACTCCAAACATTTTCAAAAATGGTTTCGAGTCATCAAAATGATTTTAAACGTTAGAGCGGATCCCAAATCTCGATTTTAATTTAAGACTTCTTTCCGAAGGGGATTTAAATACTCGCTCAAAACCTAAGGGATCCAACCCCGTGGTGTATTTTCGGCGCAACGAAGTTGCTAATTTGATAAAAGAGTTTGATTACTTGCCCAACGTTCGGGAAGTAAGCCCAATCAAAATGCGTTAGCATAGGCGACATGGGCTCAGTGAGAGTCCATCAAAGTGTAAGTGGCTCAGTGGGAGTCCAACAAAGCATGAGTGGTTGAGTGGTAGTCCAGCATAAGGTCCTAATGCGGCCATGGTGATGACCAGTGGGGAATTCATCCCTCTACTAGTAGAAAAGGTGACTTAATTGGTATTCTTGCCTGATCAGCAAGATATTAAGTTTATGCCAAGGTTTTATTCTTTCCAAACTCATTAGATATTACAACTCTGTTTATATTTTTCATACCAGAGGTATTCAAGCAAAGTATGAGAGATATATATGTGAGTATATATATATATCGAGACTTAATGAAGTATCTCATAACTTCATTTATTTTAAATGATATTTTAAAGATTGAATCAATTCAAGTCTTATCTTGTAGTCTCATCTATTTGATGAACTTTTGAAACTGATTATATCTTGAACGGTGGTAGTTCAAGTAGTATTCAGAAAATATATAAGTATATTGGAGTATCTTGTAACTTCATCTTTTCAACTTATATCTAGTTAATGATTATCTTATGCATGATAAACATTTTTAGAAAAACGTTGAGACAATGTTAGATATATGAGATCACCTTGTAACGGTGTTTTATATAGTTATAAACTGGAACTCTATGTATATTATGCATGGAAGAGGATTTTAAAGATTTTGAAAAGTATATACTCCCTCTGTCCTGGTGAGTTGTTTACGTACACTGTTTGCACGTATTTCGAGACTTCAATAAAGTATAGTTTCATAATGTTTTTTTAAAAAAAATTCTGAATAAAAGTTTAAACATGAAACTTTTTTTCAGATTTTTAAAAAAAAATATTATGGAAGTATACTTTAAACGAGCATTGAAAAGCGTGTCGAAAAGTAACGTAAACAATCTAGTGGGACTAAGGGAGTATATATACTGAATATTTTGTAACTTTGTCGCGTTAAGATATCAAACTTGGTTTATTTCTTCTTGACCAAGACTTTCATGAGTACTATGAGACTGCTCATATATTGTTAATTATTATACAATTTTGGTGGGCTTGTTGCTCACCCTTGATTTATTCTTTCATCACACAACAACAACTAGACAAGATGAACAGGACCAAGCTCCCAATTCGCGAGGGGATAGGAAATGTTCAGCAGTTTCCTGTAAGCGTTGATGCCGCTGTAGCTGAGGTAGGAACTACCAATAGGCTAGGCTTTCAACTTTTGATGTACCAGACTTATATATATTTACGAATTGTAATAATGGAAAATATTATGTAAATCTATTCAGAAACCCTTTTGAGGTATAATGACTTATAATTGTGGAATAAAATGACTTGTATTTTTTTGATATTCATCTCTGAGACTATAACGTGTGGTGTGTGTGTATATTTTAGGGTCACAGTACGCAATAGTTGATTGTTTATTAAGATTAAGTATTATTATTAAAGGAAATGGAACTCGTGACAACCCGGATCTCCGACCCCGGATTTGGGGGTGTTACAACAGCCTCATTATACTTTCATGCTCCAACTTTTGGCTCACTAACAACCTTTATACAAAGGTGAGTTAGATAATTTATTGAGCCATATCTTTGGCATTGCTTCCTTGGAGTATCTGCAACATAGGCATAGTTGTTGCTTTTATTTACACCTATTTTTCCATTCCTGTTCTTTTTCCTAGTGTTCTCAGTCTTGATCTCCTTGGTTGGTATCTTGGTAGCTTGACTCACTGTAGGCTTCCTTTTATTTTCAGCAGTAGGAGTGGTTTCGCATTATTCTTCTCATTATCCTCATCTGCAATTTCTTGCTTTATGACCAACTCAACATCACTGAAATTAACCTCACAGGCTTTGAACAAAGGCGCACTTACATTTTTCAGCATTACAGGAATATCATGGTTCACTATTTCTTTTTCTTTGTCAGCTTTACCTTTCTTGTGAGAATTCAAAGCCTCATAGTTCAAACCAATAGCCATGTTAGCACATGGTTTATTTTCACATGATATTGTCCAACCAAATGAGATGCATTCTTGTATGATTTGAACTTAAAATCATTCTTCCCCATCTTCTCTCTCAGCACTGCTTCTATTTCTCCAGCACACTTCAGCTTGTTCTTGAGGTACTCAGTTTCTTGTTTGACTGTTTCAAGACCAACAAGCTGTAGTTCTAGCTCTTATTTTTCCATCTCAATCTTCTCATTTTTTTTATAGTCTACTCACTTCCTCAGTAGCTGCCATCATGCTTGTGTGGATATGAAACATCTGTACCTTCATTTTCTCAACAGTTTTTTTATGTTGGCTTATATTTAAATCAATTGTGGTTAGAGTTGGTACCTCAGATTTGGATGCATATGATTCTCCTTGCTCTAGAGCCATGAGAACATAATTTTAAATTCTTTAATATCATCCTCTTCATATGTATGATCCCAACTTTTTCCTTCTGCAATGTAAGCCTTTCCATGTTGCTTTCTCAAGAGTGCTTCATACTTTGCTTCCAATTCCAAATAAGCTTTGTCTTTCTTCACCTTGTTTGGCGGTCTACACTCAGTGGCAAAGTGACCTAACTCATCACAGTTGTAGCATCTTATATTTGATCTGTCAACAGATCCTGTTTTGTAGCCATTTTTGCCAACTGAGTTGAACTGAGTTTTTCCTTTCTAATTGTTGGTGTTATTGGATGTCTGTCCCTTGCTCTTGAAGTAATTTGGCTTTTTAACTCTAATATTAGAGAATTTTCTTGCAAGTTAAGCCATTGACTGGTTCATCTCATCCACTTTATCAAGGGTTTAAAATTCATCCTCTTCAATTTCTAGTATGACTTGCTTCCATGGTTCCTTATTTTTCTGCTCAACATTTTGAACAACTGGAGTTTGAGCTTCTAGTTCATCTTCAGATGACTTACTGTCATTGGCAACCAAGGCACTAGTTCCATCAACAACATGTCCTTGACCACCTCCCAATGACTTCCTCTGTAACATTTCTATCTCATAGGTCTTCAAGATCCCATACAAGAATTTCAGTATCATTCTGCTTAAATCTCTTCCTTCTCTAATAGCAGATATCTTTTGTTCCAAATGATCATGAAGGGTGAGCAAGAATTTAAGGTTGACCTCTTCAGATTTATAATACTTGTCATGAAGCTGCAAATCATTGAACAACTTATTGAACCTTTCAAAAATATTAGTTATACTTTTATTAGGTTTAGCCATAAAACCCTTATACTGAGACACCAAGATCCTTCTTTAATTAGATCTAACCTTTTATGTTCCCTCACAGAGTATTTACATTTTCTCCCAGATCTTTTTAGCAGACTTACATTTGATAATGTTGTTGTACATTACCTTGTCAAGAGACTCAATCAGTAAAGCCAAGCCTCAGCTAGGACCTCAAGATCAATATGAGTTGTGAACTGCTATCTAGTGAAACCTTCTCCTTTTCAGGCTCTGTGTAGGTTAAGGGATCTTTAGGTGAAAAATGTGTTGGTATGACCATGTCTCCATCTGTAGATTCAGAAACCCTTTCCATAGGAATGAAAGGTCCATTTTTGAGAATCTGAATGTACATAGGGTTAGCCATTCTTATCAACATCATCATTTTTTTTTCATAGTGTGTAGTTGATCTTGTCAAAGGCAGGTATCTTGATACTATTTAATTTCTGAGCACTCATTCTTCCAAGATCTTTATCCGTTTTCTTTTAGAGTTTGCTCTGATTCCACTTGTTAGATATTGAATGCAAAGAAATGTAACACATAGGGAGGTGAATGTGTTTCTTGGATTTTACTTGGATATCAAAACTATTTGGATGATGGTTGAACAAAGCAGTTAGGAATTGTAGAGACATATTGTTTAACAGTAAACACACAGAATACAATTGTATTAATTAAGTTTGTCTTGCTACAAATCTGTGTTCTTAGAAAATAAGAACTCAGCTACTATCTTGAGAGAATACAAGATTTTCTAGATCTGTTTTTACCACAAAACTAAGGACCCGTCCATGCTTTATAGACTAGCAACAGGGGTTACAAAACTTGCACTAAAATGTACTAAACCAATTTCTAAAGCAACTTTGTATATTTAATTTTCCAATGTTAGCAAATCTGTGCGAAATCTTGCAGGTCTCTGACCATCCTTTGTCCAGTGAATCTTGTCCCTTGATCTTGTATTCTTCAAGCTACTTTTGTAGTCTTTCCAATTCAGTGAATGAATTTTTTGTTGACCGATAATCTTGAATCTTGAACTTGTCTGTATTCTGAATTTGAGATAGTATGTCGAGATCTCTTTTTTCTGTAGAGAAGTGACATATCGATAAGTATAATGACTTATCGATATCTTGAGTTCTCTATGTATATTTGAATTGTCGTGGTCTTTAGTTCTCTACATGCAGAATAACTTGTGGACATCTCCAGTTCTCTACATGAGCTTTTGACTTGTCGACATCTTGAGTTCTCTACATGAAGAATTTGACTTGTCGATATCTCTGAGATCTCTACATACACATTTTGACTTGTCGATATCTCTGAGAACTCTACATACATATTTTGACTTGCCAATATCTCTAAGATCTCTATATGCACATTTTGACTAGTCAATTTTTCTGAGATCTCCACATGCAGAAATGACTTATCAATATCTCTTGGGAGTTCTCTACAAGCCATTTTAAACTTCTCGACTGAATTCTCGATATTCCATGATCTGTGACTTGTCGATATCTTGACTTAAAGCATTTTTCTTAGAACAGTATTATTCAAATCCAAGCTGCTATACTTTTCTCTGAGGCATGATCAGGATTTGATCTTCTTCCAGAGTTTATTCCTTAGCTTTAAAGTTGTTCAAAGAAAAATCCCCCAATCTAATCAACTAAATTTTTTTACAGACTCAAGGAATACAATTATAGAATATAAATACTGATAATTATACAAATTAATCTTAGGGCGGTCAATATGACAATCTTTTCATATACAGGCATGTCTTGCACAACATCAACCTTAATTCTTATGTATGGTTGAATCAATTCTTTTCTGATGTGCTGATGCTTAGTGCACTGGTCTGGTTCACAAACATTTGGCACTAAATTGAATTCACTCAAACTCTTTACAATTCTGAGCTGATAAAACTTATTGGTAATTCATTGCTTCAATCACTGAAACCCTTGATCCTCACTACTTCAAATCTATACATGTCATTATCGCTAGAAGCCCTATGTTATTTTATTCTTCACGGAGGCTTGAACATATTAATCAACTTCTTTCCATGACCTGGTTACGGGCTTAAAGCAATAATTCCATCTTTTAATTCTTTATATTTATCCAGTCTTCATCTTCAGGGTTTATGTGCTTCACAGTTAATATTATTTATCTGTTTCTCTTTTATGTTGAGTTATATTTCCTCGATTACATATTACGTTACATTATGCTTTACAATCTCCCCTATTTGTTTGTTAGAGTTCGACAAGCAAATCCCTTAAGAATTGTTGGATTTTTAACGCAGCGGGGGCATGGCAAAACACTTTTACACATACAAAATCCAAATAAAAGCATATAAATCGTGAATAAAAATTCGAGGGATCGAATTTAACCTTTTAAAATAATTCGGAGACAACGATCAGAGATCCTTAGCAGTTGCTCCTCAAGTGTGAAGTACTCCACCGGTATCCACCAAGAAAATGATGTTAAGGAGGAGGAAGGAGGTGGTGAGAATTGGGTTTTCCAAACTTTTTGGGTTTTCGGGTTCGATGTGGGTTAGAATAAAATAGGGTCTATAATAGTGTATTTATAGGCAAAATTTTCAGCTGAAATTTTCCCATAAATAATATTATTATTATCCCATTTATTATTCTCATTAATAATTAAAACACCTTTTAATTATTAATCTTTTTTCTAAACACTTTAGAAATAATTCTCTCTCTTGATTTAATTTCCAAAAATTAAATCCTTAATTAATAATATTAAGAACTTTTCTTAATTAATTTATAATAAATTAAATCTCATTTAATCAATTATTAAATTTGCCAATTAATTATTTATTTCATAAATAAATAATTATTAGCCATTATTAATTAATTCCTTCACCATTAAATCATTCTCTTTTTATGGTGTGACCCTGTAGGTTCAATATTAAGCCGGTAGTAGAAATAAATAATAATAAAACTATTTTATCACTATTTATATAAATTCTCTAATTTATTAAATATGATTAATTAATTATTCACATTTATTCTACATCGTGAGGGATACTTCTCAGCATATCGCGACTATCCGGATAATATGAATTCACTGCTTAGAATACCAAGAACCTATTCAGTGAATAGTTACCGTACAATAAACTCCTTCTACCCTACAATGCCCCGATTAAATACAAGGCATGGATCTCGTGTCAAGCCTATCTAATTCAATCACTTTGCTTACCATTTACTATGCGTAGTTCTATGCAAATTAGAAAGTCCTTTCTAATTTCATTTACTCTGGCCAGAGATTCCTGAACTAGCATAAGTGGATCAGCCTTGAACATTCGCTTCCTTCACTGGAAGGGGTAGATCCTTTATTGATCATACACTATCTTCGTGTACAAATTTCTATACCCAGAAGAGCCATAATAATTGTCTCTGGAGACTAAGAACTAAACCAAAGCATAGTTCAATGTACACAAGATGACTATGATGACCTCAAGTCTAAGGATACTTGTACAACTATCACTATGTGAACAACTGCTGACACGTGAGTGAACTCCATCAGTTGTTCAGCTGTGCGAGTCATGTTCAGTGAACTTATTCCATAATAAGCACCTACATACTAGCTATAGTGTCACCACACAAATGTCTATGAGAACAGACATCCTTCATAATGAAGCAAGCATAGTATGTACCGATCTTTGCGGATTATTAATTACCAGTTAGTAATCCTATGACCAGGAACTATTTAAATTTAGAGTTATCATCTTTTTAGGTCTCACTATTATGATCTCATCATAATCCATAAAAAGCTTTACTCTAAACTATGGTATATCTTATTTAAATACTTAAATAGATAAAGCCCGTAATAAAAACATAACAAGTCTTTATTAATATCAATGAAATCAAAACATATTACATAAAAGTTATTCCTAAATCCTAATACATGATTGGACTTAGGACATATTCCTTTCAATCTCCCACTTGTACTAAACCCAATCACTCTGGTATCTAATACCCATCTTGTCTTTATGACGATCAAAGTGACTTTCATAAAGTAGCTTTGTAAGTGAGTCTGCTATGTTGTTATGTGTGTCAACTCTATTTCAATACAATACAAGAAATGTTACCGCGCTCCCACTAACCCTTTTGTAGACGCATGGTTCATCTTCGTTTTTGATAAAATTAAACTCTTTGATTGTCTCATCAAAACGAATGTTCCATCTTTCGAGAAGCCTGCTTTAAACCACATATGGTTTGCAGTAGCTTACACACTAGGTTTTCATTTCCCTCGGAAAGAAAACCATCTGGCTATATGCCAGATCTCATAGTCGTAGTAAGCAGCAATCGCAAGCAAAATCCGAACTGATTTTAACAGGGCTACAGGTAAAAGGTTTCATCAAAGTCAATCCATTGCCTTTGTTTGAATCCTTTTGCCACAAGCCTGGCCTTATAGGTCTCCACCTGGCCATCTGCTATAATCTATCTTTTGTATACCGTATACATAGATTCCATTCCAGATTTTATGGCACTTTGCCATTTCTCTGAGTCAACACTACTAATAGCCTCATTATAGGTCACAGGGTCGTCATCATCAATGATCGACAACTCATTGTCATTCTCAATGACAAGGCCACATTACCTCTCAGGTTGGCGAGACACTCTCCCTGATCTATGAATGGGCTGTTCCACAAAAGGTTGTTCAGTCAGAACAGGTGTTTCCACTTGATCCGTAGTAGTTTGTGCTTCTTGAACTTCATCAAGTTCAATTTTGCTCCCACTGTTTTCTTCAAGGATAAACTCCTTTTCCAAGAAGGTAGCATGTCTGGAGACAAACACCCGATGATCGGTGTAAAAGTAATACCCAAAAGTCTCTTTAGGATATCCCACAGAACTACATTTTACGGATCGAGATTCCAGCTTATCTGGGTCAACTTACTTGACATAAGCTGGACATCCCCAAATCTTAACGTGTTTAAGACTCGGTTTCCTTTCTTTCCATATCTCATACGGAGTTTGAGGAACAGATTTGGAAGGCACCTTATTCTGTAAATATGCTGAGGTTTCCAATGCATAACCCCATAGGAATACTGGAAGATTTGCATAGCTCATCATGGACCGAACTATGTCTAACAAAGTTCGATTTCTCCTTTCAGATACCAATCCGGAGGCATCCACTGGGAGACTATACCATTTACTTTGAGATAATCTAGAAATACTCCATTAAATTATTCACCACCTCGATCTAATCAAAGAATTATAATACTCTGTTTGGTTTGTTTCTCCACTTCATACTTATATTCTTTGAACTTTTCAAAGGCCTCAGACTTATGTTTCATCAAACACATATCTGAATCTAGATCTATCATCTATGAAAGTAATGAAGTATGAAAATCCACCCATGGTTTGCTTAGACATTGGTCCACATACATCTGTGTGTACCATTCCTAGCAAATTTGCAGTCCTCTCTCCATGTCTACTAAATGGAGACTGCAGTGCCACTATAAAGTGAGATTTTTATCATCCCATTTCTTTTATTAGTTTGTTCAATCTGAAGTAAATTATGTCACATATATACATACCATTATTTAAAGTACCACGTCCATAAAGAATATTATCTCTAAGAATAGAACATTCATTATTCTCAATAATAAATGAAAATCTAGCCAAGTCTAACATGGGAATAATATTCCTCACAATCGAGGAAACAAAATAACAATTATATAAAACAATAGTCTTGCCCGTAGGCATATGTAAATGAAATGATTCTACATCTTCAGCAGCAACTCTTGCTCCATTTCCCATCAGTAGAATCACCTCATCTTCCTCAAGAGTCCTACTTCTCTTTGGTCCCCGCAACAAATTGCAGATATGAGAACCACAGGCGGTATCTAATACCCAAGTAGAAATTTGATTTAATGACATATTCACTCCTATCATGAACATACCTGAATCAGAAGCGGTAGTCTCACTACCCTTCTTCTTCTTCAATTCTGCAAGGTAAACCTTGCAGTTCCTCTTCCAGTGCCCCACCTTTTTATAGTGAAAGCAGACAACTTTGCTCTTGGGGTCTTCAGCTTTTGGTGGAATCGGATTTTCTTCACCTACCTTCTTCTTCTTGGAAGAGTTCCTCTTCCTTTTCTTAGGATTGGAACCTTCACCAATTAGAAGAACAGAACTCTTCTTAGGGGGAAAATTCGATTCCGCAGTCTTCAACATGTTGTGGATTTCAGGCAGGCTGACATCCAACTTATTCATGTGAAAGTTCACAACAAACTACGAGAACGAACTCGGAAGCGATTGCAAGATCAAGTCTTGGCTCAGCTCCCCATCTATGGCAAAACCAAGTTGTCCAAGACGTTCAGTCAAATTGATCATCTTAAGTACATGGTCATTCACAGATGATCCCTCAGACATCCTGTTATGGACAAAAAACTAAGGTTATTATTTGCTGTATTTATTACTAAGATTCGGGAGCTCAAGGCCTTTAATGGCTGCTCTCGTGTTTCGTAGCTTAATTCTGCCTTTACGAGATGCCTACGTATCTCTGTGAATTACAGAATCAAGCCAAAAAACATAGTTCTGATTTGTGGGGTGAGGCCCCTTATATAGATGTTGGGAGTCCTTGAATTGGACTTGGTATAGGAGACTTGGTGGGCAAGTCTCATAATTAGAATGGACTTTGGAGTCCTGGATAGTAGGAAACTGATTCCTTATCCTTTTAGGTCCCCTTGAGGCTAATCTATAAGGATTTATATCCTTATCGGGACTCTTCTCAATAGCTGATTTTTCCCTTATTAATTAATTACGAAATTAATTAATAATCAGGGCTTTTGGGCCTTCTTTATTCCATCAGGCCTGATCTGGTCCATCAGGCTTAACCTTTCTGGTCTGAGTATCAAATATCTTTTTATTGGGCCTAGCAGCCCACACCGTGCAATATTTAATTATATTATCATAATTTATTTATCCCTATCATTTGCCCCCCAACTTTTGGGAAACATTGATTAGGTTTCGCAGAAGTTAAGTCTGTTTATTCACTTACAGGGTTTCGTTTTCGCGTAAAGTGTGGAGCGACCTACACATTTACAATGAATTTTCCTTTTATTCAGAAATTATCTTAATTTCCAGGAATTTTTCCCTTATTTCCGGTATTTTTCCCTAATTTTCTGGATTTTTCCCTTAATTTCTGAATTTTTCCCTAATTTCCTGGGATTTTTCCTTAATTTCTGGATTTTTCCCTAATTTTCTGGGATTTTTCCTTTAATTTCTGGATTTTTCCCTAATTTTCTGGGATTTTTCCTTAATTTATGGATTTTTCCCTTAATTTTCTGGATTTTTCCCTAATTTTCTGGGATTTTTCCTTAATTTCTGAATTTTTCAGATTTCCAGCCCTTTTTCGACCAGGATCCTAGTCGAAATTTCGACCTGGATCCTAGTCAAAATAGGGGTCAGCCTTGCCATCCTGGTCGAAGGAATTCGACTAGGATCCACGACCTGGAATTCAACCAGGATCCTAGTCGAAATTTCGACCTGGATCTAGGGCCTGGAATTCGACCAGGATCCTAGTCGAAAATTCAACCTGGATCTAGGTCGAAAATTCCCCCACCCTCTTTTTTTTTTTAGCTTCTGGTCTTGAGCCTATCGACTAGGATTTCGACCAGGATTCTAGTCGATATTTCGACCTGAATCCTGTTCGAAAATTCTCTGGTTTTCTTGCTTCCTGGTCAAAGGATTTCGACTAGGATCCACGACCTGGAATTCGACCAGGATCTTGGTCGAACTTCGACCTGGGTTTTTAATCCCCATTTTTGAAAGATGCTTGGTTTATTCGACCTTATTCCTGGTCGAAGTTTCGACCTCAATTCAGTCTCGTTATTCCAGCTATTTGCGGGTGTCTGCTCTAAAGATTTCGGGTAGGATTCACAACCTGGATTTCGACCTGGATTCTGGTCTTTATTACCCGTTATTTTCGGGTGTCTGCTCGAAAGATTTCGGGCAGGATTCACGACCTGGATTTCGACCTGGATTTCGGTCTTTTTCTACCCTTCTCCATTGAGCCTTACATCTTTTAGGGCTAAAATTGAATTTTCCAAATCCTAATTGGATTTGGGCCTGGCCTTTTTTATTGGGCCTTATTAAATTTTACTGAGCCTCTATTATTGGGCTTTTTCAAATTTTATTGGGCCACTTTTATTGGGCTTTACCAAATATTACTGGGCCTCTTTTATTAGGCTTTACCAAATATTAATGGGCCTCTTTATTGATCTGGGCTTAATACAACCTGTTTAGAATGCTCTAGAATTCCTAGGAATATTCTGGAATATTCCTTTTTCTGGGCTTTTTCCTATGGGCCATTGTCCTTAATGGGCTTTCGTCCCTTCAACTTCCTTTTCCTCTTATATAAAGGAATGAGAAAAGGCTACCACTCCTCACCTTCTCATTTCTAAGTTTTCTTCTTTCTCCTCCTGCTAAGATTCTCAGAGCAATAACAGCAAGTCGGAGCTCAAAGCCTTTTTCAGGAGTGCTACTTCAGGTAAAATTCCTCCCTTTGCTTTTCGTGTCTATTTTTCCATTGTGTGCCGTTTTAAGATTGCCTGTTTACGTGCCCCTTTCTTTTTTCAGATGGCTGACAAAAAAATGACCCGCTTGGCCAAGATGAACGTGGCTAGAAAGTCCAACGAATTTCCCATTCAATCGAGGTATACTTCCTTAATCGACATGATCAACACTCGAGGGGACGAGTACCCGTCTGATGCGCATCTGGACGCGCACGATCATATTAGTGCTTTACGGGATCCCAAGGAGCTGGAAAAGTTGAGCAGCTGCTTCAAAATCAAGGAGCCTTTTAAGCTGGTTCTTGCGGGTCCGGCCGACAGGGCCTGCCAGTGGAAAAAGGATGCACTATGCGTCTACAGGGATACTCTAAGGGCAGGTATCAGACTCCCTTTTCATCCGTTTATTCCCTTGTTACTGGCTGATGTGGGCATCAGCCCTTGCCAACTCCCCCTAATTCTTGGAGGCTGATTCTGTGCTATCTGTCACAATGCGCCAAGCATAATGTCCCCACATCTGTTGCTGTCTTCAGAAAGATTTTTCAGTTCAAGAACAGCCCTGATAAAAGTCCGGGTTGGGTTTCTATAAATCAGCGCCCCACTATCCCCCATATCGTGAATGGGAAGTCCATCCTTGACAACAACTTGGGGTGGAAGAAAGATTTTTTGTTCATTGTTTGGGAAGGTGGAGATTGGGGCTCCCTGTTTCGATCATCCTTTGGGCTGGCCGTGGACGGGAGCCCAAATGATATAACTTTGTCTGAGGAGGAAGCTAGAGCTTTCAACCTCCTTACGCAAGACAACGGTACTTCCCATTCTTGAGACCTTATCCGGGAGACCGTCCTGGTAGAACGCGGCCTCTCGCCCGTTCATAAGAAAAGTAAGTTCCCTTTCTTACCTCCTTTATTTCCTGCATTTTTTATTCTATTGATTTTCAACTGACTTCGTTTGTTGCAGTGGCTGAGAAGATTGAGGAGGCTACCAAGCCTAAGGACCTGGAGACAACCAGGATGAAGAGGGCTGGGATGCTGCTGTTGAGCCTGTCACTAAGAAGGCCAGGGTGGAAGAGCCTCCAAGAGTAGCGCCTCAACAGCCAGCATCTTCCGCAGAGGGAACCTCTACAGGGACTTCGGAGGGGATGACCGAGACGTCCGAAGGAACGACTGAGACATCCGAGGAGACTTCGGATAGTGGTTCTGAGGAATCTCAGCCTTCCAAGGCCTAAGTTTTTTTGTATATCTTCTTTTTGAACTTCATTCATATCAGAACTTGTTACCCTTCGGGGTTATATTTCATATGTTGCTTTTCTTGCCTCTTTCTATTTTAACTTTACAATCTTAATATGCATTTGAACTTTAAACATCCTTAGATTGAAATAATTTCAAACTCTTTAATATGAAGTCTGGTTTTCCAAAACCTTACACAGCATGGGTTCGACCCTAATCAACAATAACTAGACAATGTAAATTCTACTGAAAAGCTTCAAGGTGCTTTTAAACCTACTTGTCACAATGACAAGTGAGAATCGTACTTCGCCTATCTTACACGTAGTAAACCTTCAGGTTTTGTGCGTGCCAGGTTCTCGGGACTTCAAAACCATCCATAGTCTCCAGCTTGTAGGTTCCTCTACCTTGAACGCTCTTGACTCTGTACGGCCCTTCCCAATTCGGGGAAAGCTTTCCTTTCTGTCCGACACCAGAAGCCTCTATTTTTCTCAAGACTAGGTCACCTTGTTTGAAAAACCTCTCTTTAACCCTTAGGTTGTAGTAGAATGAAGCCTTTTTCTGATATTCTACTATCTTTGCATGTGCTTTATCTCGCACTTCATCGATTAAATCCAGGGCTAACCTCTGCCCTTCCTCATTTTCTTCTGCATTGAAAGCCTGAATCCTTGGAGAGGAATGTGATATCTCTACTGGAACTACTGCTTCTGCCCCATATGCCAACATGAAGGGAGTTGCTCCTGTCGTGACTCTACAGGTAGTCCTGTAGGCCCATAATATTGGAAGTGTTTCATCCACCCAATTATTTCTTGACTTCTCGATCCTCTTCTTTAGTCCATCCAGGATTATCCGATTTGCTACCTCTGCTTGCCCATTGGCTTGCGGGTGAGCCACAGAGGTGAATCGTAACTCAATTTCATTTTCTTCACAATACTTCTTGAATTCCTCATTGTTGAATTGTGTTCCATTGTCAGTGACGAGGATACGGGGAATTCCATATCGGCACATAATGTTTTCCCACAGGAATTGTGCAACCTGCTTAGTTGTGATTTTGGCCAAGGGTTTGGCTTCGATCCACTTGGTGAAATAGTCAATGGCTACAATCAGAAACTTCCTTTGTGCCGTGGCCATAGGAAAAGGCCCTAGAATATCCATCCCCCATATAGCAAAGGGAATAGGCGAGTTGATAGAGGTCAGCATCTCGGGGGGTTGTCTAACAACTGGTGCATGTTTCTGACAGCGATCACACTTCTTCACATATTCTTTGGCATCAGCCATCATTTCTGGCCAATAGAAGCCTAAACGGGTTATCTTATGAGCCAAGGCCCTGCCCCCCAAGTGTTGCCCACAAATACCTTCATGCACTTCCTCAAGAGCCAAGCGTGCCTCGTCGGGCCTGAGACACCTCAAGTAAGGAACCACGAAAGATATCTTATACAGAATTCCATCTATCAAGGAGTACCTTAGTGCTCGAAAAGTTAACTTCCGTGCCTCAGTTGCATCGCTTGGCAACCAACCGGTCTGAATGTGAGCCTTGATGGGATCAATCCATGACGTCCCCAAGCCTATGGGAGCCACAAGCTTAACATCTATGCTTCGTGTCTTCAAAACACGGAAGTACACACTTCCTGACCTTTCTTCAATCTCAGATGAAGCAAACTTTGATAGCGCATTTGCCTTAGCATTTTCTTCCCTTGGAATGTGTTCAACATGGCACTCATTAAATTGGGTCATCACAGCCCTTACTAGGCAAACATACTTAGCCATCGTATCATCCCTTGCCTCAAATTCTCCCTTTACCTGGGATATGATCAGCTTTGAGTCTCCGTGGACCTTTAAGTTTTTGACTCTAAGTGTCCCAGCTAGACCAAGGCCAGCTATCAGGGCTTCATATTCTGCCTCATTATTTGTTGTTGGGAAGTTTAGCTTCATAGCATACTCAATTAAGAACCCATCAGGGCTTTGCAAAACCAATCCTGCTCCACTGGAGTTTGTTTTTGATGCTCCATCAAAATAGAGAACCCAATATTCTTTCTCATCCTTCTCTTTGCCCCCATTATCGACTCCCTTGTCTTGAGGTATGGCATCTTCCTGCCCCCCGACTTCTTGGTTGGGTGTGGTACATTCCACCACGAAGTCAGCTAGTGCCTGGTTTTCTATTGCCGTACGTGGCTTATACTTGAGATCGAACTCTCCCAGCTCTATTGCCCACTTTAATCAGTCTCCCACTTGCCTTGGGACTGTGAATGATATTTCTCAGGGGCTGATTTGTTAGCACTTCAATCTGGTGAGCTTGAAAATAAGGACGCAGCTTTCTTGAAGCCATTACCGAGGCTAAAGCGAATTTCTCAATAGTTGAATAATTCAACTCAGCACCATGCAAAATTTTGCTGACATAGTATACGGGTTTCTGGACTTTCAGTTCCTCTTTAACCAACACCGCGCTCAAGGCGCTCTCTGAAACAGCCAAGTACAAGAATAAATTTCACTCAGAACCGGCTTGGCCAACAACGGGGCCTGGGCCATATACTTCTTTAACTCTTCAAATGCCTTCTGGTTTTCCTCACTCCATACAAAGTCTTTGATGTTCTTTAGTGACTTGAAGAATGACAAGCACTTGTCTCCTGACTTGGAGATGAATCGTCCTAGCGCAGCAACCCTTCATGTAAGCTTCTGAACATCCTTAACAGTTTTTGGTGGTTCCATGTCCAGGATCGCCTTTATTTTATCCGGGTTAGCCTCAATTCCCCTCTTTGAGACCATCAGTCCCAAGAATTTTCCAGATCCTACTCCGAAAGCACACTTCGTAGGATTCAACATCATCTTGTGGTACCTCAGGACCTCAAAAGCTTCCCTTAAATGGGCTATATGATCAGTCTTTACTAGACTCTTGACTAACATGTCATCAACATAGACTTCCATAGTCTTACCAATAAGATTCTTAAAAATTCTATTCACCAACCTTTGATAGGTGGCTCCTGCATTCTTGAGACCAAACGCCATAACAAGATAACAATAAACACCGAAGTCAGTGATAAATGATACCTTTGGAATGTCATCCTTATGCATTTTGATCTGGTTGTATCCGCTAAATCCATCCATGAAACTCAGCATCTCATGTCCAGCAGTGGCATCAATCAAAGTATCAATTCTAGGCAGCGGAAAACAGTCTTTGGGCATGCATCATTCAGATCAGTGAAGTCTATACACATCCTCTACTTTCCATTAGCCTTCTTCACCATTACAGGGTTCGCTAACCACTCCGGAAATTGAATCTCCTCAATGAAACCAGCCTCTAAGAGCTTTTCTACTTCCTGTTTTATAGCCTCTTGTCTTTCCGGGGCAAAATTTCTTTTTTTTTATTTCACTGTCTTCCGGCTTGGATCCACGTTTAGCTTGTGAGTAATTAACTCCGGGTCTATGCCTGGCATATCAGCTGCTGACCATGCAAACACATCACTATTTTCTTGCAAAAATTTCACTAACTTCCCTCTAAGGGGCTCCTCTAATGTGGCTCCAATGAAAGTCATCCTCTCAGGATTCTCGGGGTCTAAAGGAACCAAAACCAATTCTTCTGCTGGCCTTCCTCTATTCTCATCATTTTCTCGATTATCCATATCTTCAATAGGAAGAACCTTCCCCCCGACTCCATCTGCCCTCAAAGAGGCCACATAACAGCTTCTAGCCATTTTTTGATCTCCTCTCTCTTCTCCAATCCCGTTTCGGATGGGAAACTTCATGACTGAATGGTAGGAAGAGGGGACTACCTTGAAGGCATGTATCCCTGTTCTCCCCATGATAGCATTATAAGTTGAACTAGCCTTTACCACCACGAAATCCAGCATCTGCGTTGCTTTCCTTGGTTCCGTACCTATGGTGGTCGGCAATTTGATTATCCCTTCCATATGACATTCTACTCCAGCAAATCCATATATCGGCATGTCGGTTGGTGTCAACTGGGAGTCGTTATACCCCATCCTTAGAAAGGTGTCGTGGAGCAAGATATCCACAGAAGCGCCATTATCCACAAGGACCCTCTTAACCGGGCTATTTTCTATTATCGGTGTTATGACCAGCGGGTCGTCATAGGGAAACTTCACACCCTCTAGGTCGGAATCATCAAAAGTCAATGTTACTTCTGTCCTGGCCCTCTTCGGGGCTTCTCCAACAATATGCATAACCTCCCTAGTATATGCCTTTCTGGAATTTTTGGACAATCCAGCAGCAGTTGGACCTCCAAAGATCGTGTTTATCACAGGTCCACGAGGGCGTCGCGGTCCTCCAAAAATTGCATTTATAACCGGCCCTCTGGGTTGGGGATTTCGCCCCTGATCGTCTTGGTCCCTCCTACGATCTTCAAAGTTCTTCCTTCCATTATTATTTCTGTCCCCTCCATCTCCAGTATACTTGTTCAATCTTCCTTTTCGAATCAAAAACTCAATTTCATCTTTCAATTGCCTACACTCATCGGTGTCATGGCCAACATCTTTGTGAAACCTGCAATACTTGCTCTTATCTAGCTTGGCGGGATCAGCCTTCAAGGGCTTAGGCCAGCGAATATCTCTGTCTTTCTCAATCTCCATCAAAATCTGACTTCTAGGAGCATTCAGCTTAGCGTATTCAGTGAACTTTTGCCCAGGTCCTCCCTTCTTGGGGGTTGAATCAGGGTTTTGTTCGGTTCTAGGATATTTGTCCTTTGCAATATATTCTAAATCAGTTTTCCGCTTCTTGCCTTCAGTGGGCTCATTACTTACTACGGTCTTCCTCATACTTTCTTCAACCTTGATATACTTCCCTGCCCTCTCTTGGAGCTGCAACATGCTTTCAGGGGGACGTTTGGCCAAGGACATCTTAAAAAACTCGTCCCTAGTTCCTTGTTGCAGTGCTATCATGGCTACCTTATCATCAAGGTCTGGGACTTTTAAAGCCTCCTTTGTGAAACGATTCAGGTAATCTCTCAAGGATTCCTTAGCTCCCTGCACAAGACTCATAAGAGATACTAAACTTTTCTCATGGACTCTTCCACTGATGAATTGCTTAATAAAAGCCTGACTTAATTCTCTGAACGATCCAATAGAATTTGGGGGCAGGTGACTGTACCATCTTTGAGCCATACCCGACAGGGTTGGAGGGAAGGCCCGACACTTTATAGCATCATTCACGGGTTGCAGCAACAGTGCATTAGAGAATGTCCTAACATGATTAGCGGGGTCTCCCGTGCCATCATAGGCTTTGATAGTGGGCATCTTGAATTTCTTTGAGATATGGGCATTCATTATCTCTTTTGTGAAGGGTGGAGTTGGATCATCAGGATCTCCAAGGGGAAGGAGATTGCTTGGATCAGTTCTTGGGACAGCAGCCCTTCTTCGTACCGGACCATCCAGGTCTATGACAGGAGGAGGATTTCTTCCCCTAGGAGGTATCTGGGGTCTGGTGGCCTGATGAGCCTCCAAATCACGCCTCAGCCTTTGGATTTCAGCCTCATGAGCCCTGATCCTTTCCTGCACTTCTTGGGGATTCGCCCCTGGGGTGCTTGGGGGGCATTGCCTTCCATCAGCCATTGGCTCTTTTCCAGGACGCCTCCATCTCGGGGCCACTTCATCATCCGAAGATTCGGAGTCTCTCTCAGTGTAAGGACCAGAAAATTCCCGATCCTCAGGGATAGGACCCAAACCTCGTATATAGGGGGCGACTGCCCTCGTGCTTCACTTCACCCAGCATATCCACTTCCTCCAACCTCAGGGTGAAGGGGCATCCCATAAGGGGGGTTAGTAGCAACAATAGTTGAATATTCATACCCGACGGGTCGAGAATTCACAGGTATATGTACTTGTTGAACTTGAGGATTCGTACCTTGAATAGTCGGGGGAGTTGTCCCTTGTGGCTGAGGTTGAGTTGCCCCTATCTGGGCTTCCCCCTGAGTAGATGCATAAGTTGAATGGGGAGGAACCTCCACGGTTGACGAAATCACCTGGGTTGTCTCTGATGGTGTTCCTTCCTCTAGAGCTCTAATTGTTCTCCGTGTTCTCGCCATGGTTGTTGTTGTGCTTTCCCACAGACGGTGCCAAATGTTATGGACAAAAAACT
The DNA here is from genome assembly GCF_009905375.1 of Apium graveolens. Taxonomy (NCBI): domain Eukaryota; kingdom Viridiplantae; phylum Streptophyta; class Magnoliopsida; order Apiales; family Apiaceae; genus Apium; species Apium graveolens. Next base: position 45,019,237 of record NC_133647.1, on the reverse strand, counting down.
AAGGTTATTATTTGCTGTATTTATTACTAAGATTTGGGAGCTCAAGGCCTTTAATGACTGCTCTCGTGTTTCGTAGCTTAATTCTGCCTTTACGAGATGCCTACGTATCTCTGTGAATTAGAGAATCAAGCCAAAAAATGTAGTTCTGATTTGTGGGGTGAGGCCCCTTATATAGATGTTAGGAGTCCTTGAATTGGACTTGGTATAGGAGACTTGGTGGGCAAGTCTCATAATTAGAATGGACTTTGGAGTCCTAGATAGTAGGAAACTGATTCCTTATCCTTTTAGGTCCCCTTGAGGCTAATCTATAAGGATTTATATCCTTATCGGGACTCTTCTCAATAGCTGATTTTTCCCTTATTAATTAATTACGAAATTAATTAATAATCAGGGCTTTTGGGCCTTCTTTATTCCATCAGGCCTGATCTGGTTCATCAGGCTTAACCTTTCTGGTCTGAGTATCATATATCTTTTTATTGGGCCTAGCAGCCCACACCTTGCAGTATTTAATTATACTATCATAATTTATTTATCCCTATCAAATCCTACAACCGAACAACTCCTTCGATATCTCATATCGAGCTGTCCTCCCCGCCACATCATACAACTCTTGTAGATGCATGAGGATAGTGTGAGCATCCATATGCTCATGTTGCTTCTGTAGCTCAATATTCATGGAAGCTAGCATGATGCATTGAGCAATATTCGCATCATCTATCCACTTACGATACACAACATGTTCATCATTATGTGCATCACTAGCAGGTTCAGTAGGCTTAGGTGAGTCAATCACGTATTCCAGCTTCTCAATCCTGAGAACAATTCTCAAGTTTCGAAGCCAGTCAGCATAATTAGGACCAGTCAATTTATGAGCATCTAGTATGCTCCTGAGTGATAGTACAGAAGACATAATGTATATTGTAAATCTGTAAATGATAAACACATAACAACACTTAGCAAATATTCGATTTCATTTTAAAAACACTATATGAATCGGGTCTTTATTCATAAGTGGCTCCCACTAGTTTATCTAATTTATTCAACCCCTACGTGAAAAATTAAGCATTCATAATGCTAGTGGAAATAGGGATCCTACATTCCATTACACAACCTCGGCTGTGGCACGAAACGCCATGTAATGTTCAATAGGCATACAACTCTTGTCAATTACATCTTATGTTATTCCCTAATCAAACTTTAGCCTCTTGAATAATTGAGTCACGGCTGTGGCACGACAAACTCAATATTCTAAGTCAAGTCTAACCCAACATTCCGTACAATTGAATCAGTCCCCAAAGGCCCACGGCTGTGGCACATAACAACCTTTAGATTCTTATTCAATGTACACATCTCTATGTAATAGACAAGTATTTCTTATTTTGAAATCAAAGCCCTCGGCTGTGGCACGAAACGACAATGATTCAAAAATAAGAACTACTTTCTACCATGTTGGAAGGCTATGACCGACACAAGCCCGTTGTATCATTGGCCAATTACTACTTGATATTATTTAATTTTAGAGGGATTATATTACATTACAATCATAATCATATTATAAAGAGATTCTTCCTTTTAAATTAAATATTTCAAATCAATAATCAATAATCAGATGATTCCCAGATCGGGTGGAGCATTGTCAAGAGGCGTTACTTAATAACCCTTTCTTACAGATAGAAATCTGTTGTTGACAGAATCATCCTTTCTCTCATATCGAAAATTCATATTCAATTACGTGTTTCACAAACACAAAAATCTCATGATTGTATTCATAATATTGTTATTAAGGTTATGAAATAATTTCACTATACTAGGTTGTCTAACAAACGCCTTATGTTCATTTAAGTTCACCTAAATCTATCATCGCATGATAAACTAAGCATATATCACATATATAAACATGAATAAACATCAAGGTAGGCATGTTATATCATCTAGCACATTAGTCTAAGCATTATACATCTCTATGTATCACATGAAGCATTTAAAATCAATTCAAACGATCAAAAACAGCTTTAAAACACTTCATGGAATATAAACAGTTCAAAACTTTTATATAAACTAAAATTGATCACTCCATTAGATCCGTCTCGAAAAAATGAATCAAACGGTATATTACACGCCTAAAACGGAGTTACGAAACTCCCAGAAAATCAATTTTAAAATCAATAGAGGGGCTGTAACGCATTACAGGAACGCGTTACAGGACCTGTAACGCATTCCGGTGATGCGTTACACCCCTTTTCAGCCATTAAAGGGTGTAACGCATTCCGTGAATGCGCCACAGGTGTGTAACGCATTCCCGGAATGCGTTACACCCCTATTTTTTTTATTTATTTTTTTGTTTTTGCAGCAGCCGCCGCTTTTCCTCGGAAAACGAGCCTGACAATCTCTGTTTCTTTGTCTTCCGTGCAACAGTAAACAAACAGCAACAACAGCATATGCAGATGACTTACAGATGTACATATATATATACTTACAAATAATATATATATATATATGATTTATTTAATTACGAATTTAATTGTAAGAACTTCAAAAATTCATAATAAAAAATCTATACATCATAAAATTATAAAAAAAATACCCAGACGATCTAAAACACTTGTAGAACCCATATCAACATTCAAAATTATTCTGAGAAATGATTTCTCATCAGACAAAATTAATCCATAATATAACTTGTAAAAATCATAATTAATTCATACAAGCACATAAAATTCTGAAATTTTTACCACAGATCTATATGCATACAACCTATGCTCTGATACCATTGTTGGATTTTTAACGCAGCGGGGGCATGGCAAATCATTTTTACACAAACAAAATCCAAATAAAAGCATATAAATCGTGAATAAAAATTCGAGGGATCGAATCTAACCTTTTAAAATAATTCGGAGACAACGATCAGAGATCCTTAGCAGTTGCTCCTCAAGTGTGAAGCACTCCACCGGTATCCACCAAGAAAACGATGTTAAGGAGGAGGAAGGAGGTTGAGAGAATTGTGTTTTCCAAACTTTTTGGGTTTTCGGGTTCGATGTGGGTTAGAATAAAATAGGGTCTATAATAGTGTATTTATAGGCAAAATTTCTAGCTGAAATTTTCCCATAAATAATATTATTATTATTCCATTTATTATTTTCATTAATAATTAAAACACCTTTTAATTATTAATCGTTTTTCTAAACACTTTAGAAATAATTCTCTCTCTTGATTTAATTTCCAAAAATTAAATCCATAATTAATAATATTAAGAACTTTTCTTAATTAATTTATAATCAATTAAATCTCATTTAATCAATTATTAAATTTGCCAATTAATTATTTATTTCATAAATAAATAATTATTAGCCATTATTAATTAATTCTTTCACCATTAAATCATTCTCTTTTTATGGTGTGACCCTGTAGGTTCAATATTAAGCCGGTAGTAGAAATAAATAATAATAAAACTATTTTATCGTTATTTATATAAATTCTCTAATTTATTAAATATGATTAATTAATTAATCATATTTATTCTACATCGTGAAGGATACTTCTCAGCATATCGCGACTATCCGGATAATATGAATTCACTGCTTCGAATACCAAGAACCTATTCAGTGAATAGTTACCGTACAATAAACTCCTTCTACCCTACAATGTCCCGATTAAATACAAGGCATGGATCTCGTGTCAAACCTATCTAATTCAATCACTTTGCTTACCATTTACTATGCGTAGTTCTATGCAAATTAGAAAGTCCTTTCTAATTTCATTTACTCTGGCCAGAGATTCCTGAACTAGCATAAGTGGATCAGCCTTGAACATTCGCTTCCTTCATTGGAAGGGGTAGATCCTTTATTGATCATACACTATCTTCGTGTACAAATTCCTATACCCAGAAGAGCCCTAATAATTGTCCCTAGAGACTAAGAACTAAACCAAAGCATAGTTCAGTGTACACAAGATGACTATGATGACCTCAAGTCTAAGGATACTTGTACAACTATCACTATGTGAACAACTGCTGACACGTGAGTGAACTCCATCAGTTGTTCAGCTGTGCGAGTCATGTTCAGTGAACTTATTCCATAATAAGCACCGACATACTAGCTATAGTGTCACCACACAAATGTCTATGAGAACAGACATCCTTCATAATGAAGCAAGCATAGTATGTACCGATCTTTGCGGATTATTAATTACCAGTTAGTAATCCTATGACCAGGAACTATTTAAGTTTAGAGTTATCATCTTTTTAGGTCTCACTATTATGATCTCATCATAATCCATAAAAAGCTTTACTCTAAACTATGGTATATCTTATTTAAACACTTAAATAGATAAAGCCCGTAATAAAAACAAAACAAGTCTTTATTAATATCAATGAAATCAAAACAGATTACACAAAAGTTATTCCTAAATCCTAATACATGATTGGACTTAGGACATATTCCTTTCAAGAATAACTCAACTGACAATAAGGAAAAGTACGTATTGAAAACAGAGAATAATATTAAATACATGTTGGATCATATATACAATTACAGATTTCTTAAATTACAAGTTAAAAAGATAAGAAGTGATACTATAGCCTGAACAAATAAACTAAGTCTTCTTTATCTTTGTCTTCTTCAGCTTCTTTCCTTGACTACCTTCTCCTTCGTGAGTAGATTCAGTCTGAACAGACTTTCTTTTGGTAGCTTTCTTCTTGGGATCTGATTTCTCTTTCTCCTTTTCTTTTCGTAGATTCAGAAGTTCATTTAATCTAGCTTGAACAGAATCATGAGCTTCAATTTCAAGTGCATTCTTGGGTGGTTGATTTTTCAGCTCTTTGAGCATCAGATGAAGATATCTGATGTTGGAAACTCTGTGAAGAAGACTGAACAACACTGTTTATTTTCTTGCCATTACAAAGACTGTTATCCTTTTTGTAAAGTCTTTTAATCTTTTCATGTTGTTGACGGACTCTTCTTCCAACACTTCCTCAAGTATTTCCATAATTGGAATCAAGGAAATCTTGTTTTCTTTGTATGTTGAAATTTTGACATTCGACAAGGCTTGCTTGATTGAATCTGATTCACTTGCTCTAAAATCTTTGATTTTATTCTTATTTTTATTGATCTTAAATACTAGATCCTCTGCATCATCCTTGTTGATAATAGGTTCTTTATCTTTTAGAAGATTAATTTCTGCCACCCCATTTATGAGAACCATCTCATGATATGCTATGTTCAAATTCTTCATGTCTTTATATGAATCTATGATCATTTTATCATTTAACCTATAAGCATACAGTGCTTCAACAGCTTTGAGATAGGCTTCCAATCTTTTCACTCCAGGAGATTCCAGCTTTGCTCTTTTGCTTTTAAGTTGACTTTGAAGAAAAGTGAGTTGAAGATATCAGATGAGTCTTAAATGCTCATCAAGTAAGGTTATGTTCTGCATTCTTCCATCTGCAAACCTCTTGATCACAAATGGTTTAAGGAATGCTTGAAGATACACATCCATCATCATCTTGTGAAGTTTGTCTTTAAAGTATTCATTCTCTAGTGAGGTCAACCATGGACATTTTGTATTTAGGACAAACAGTTCAACTATGTTTAGTTTCCTCAGCACACCGGTGGATATTTTCATTTGGATCATGTCAATGTGATTAACATAAATTCTCTATCCATTCTTCAAAGTATTCACCATGACACCAATGATTATCCGACTGAACTCGTGAAAGAAGACATGAATATTCATAAAGTATTCCCTGAAATTTTCCATAACATTTAAGAGCTTCATGTTATCAGTGTATGTCTTCAAATAGGTTTCCTGTTTGTCCATTTTTCTTTTCAATTCGTCTCACTTGCTTCCACTTCTGGTTGTTTGAAGGTATGACTCTCTAGCTTCTATAGCTTCTTTTCTTTAAACATCTATCTGGACTCTTGCCCTTGATCTGGCTATCTCATCTTAAATTGCTTCATATGATAATTTATACTCTTCAGTAGCTCCATAAAACATGTAATCATCCGTGAAAGCATCTTCATCCTCATACTCTTCATCCTTAGAGATCTTCTTCCTTTCTTCTATCTAAACTTCTTCAAACACAGGTCCAAACCCTTCAGAAACATCACTTTCATCAATCTTCCCTTCTTCCAATCCTTCATCCCCAAGTTCTATAAATAAGGGCCTCGGAGCATATACTTCTGATAGAAGATTCCTCTGAGCTTTTATAACATGGCTCAGAAGATCTTGTTTTGATGCTGATTGCTCCCCCTGAGTTGTAGAACTCTTCTCACTTGCTTTGGCTTTAATAAGCACCCTTTCATCTACTCTTTCTTCACCCCCTTTCTTCTTCCATCTCGTCACCAAACTCATCAAATTATGAACTAGCTGCTTGAAATGCATCTTGCATTAACTCCATAGCAGCAACCATTTTTTCTTGTTCTACCTTTTTCTCCCCCTCAATTGTGTTAGCTTTCAGAGTTGGGGTTTATTGAGTAGTCAAGATCAAGTTAGGAGCATTCTAAATAGGTGGTTCTGGAATAGATGTTTGCTGACTGAGGTCATTGGCTCAGTACTGGAAAGAACTAATCCAGTGGTTGTAGGAACTGGCGCTTAGTTGCTAACTGAGAGCTTTGGCCCAATATTGGAAATTGTCTTTCCCTTTCTGGAATGAGAGAGTGATTGCTCTACGAATTCCCGTAAGCTTGCAAGAGAGCTTGGTCCAGTCAATATCATGTCTATTGCAAAGAAGAAATATGCTATGGTTATAGTGGATGAGTTCACAAGATACACTTGGGTGTATTTCTTGCACAAGAAGAATGAAACTGCATCTACTCTAACTGATCATATCAGACAGCTGGATAAATTGGTCAAAGATTATGTCAAAATTATAAGAAGTGATAATGGCACTGAGTTCAAGAATTTAATCATGGAAGAGTTCTGTAGAGAGCATGGAATAAAGTAGGAATTTTCTGTACCTAGAACTCCATAGCAAAATGGAGTTGTAGAAAGAAAAAACAGGACTCTCATTGAAGCTGCACGAACTATGCATGATGAAGCAAAGCTACCAACCTACTTTTGGGTTGAAGCTGTGCAGACTGCTTGTTTTACACAGAATGTTACACTCACAAACAAGCATGGAAAAATACCATATGAGATGGTAAAGAAAAAGAAGCCAAATCTGAAATACTTTCATGTATTTGGATATAAGTGTTATGTTCTTAAGACTCATCCTGAACAGCTGTCAAAATTTGATCTAAAAGCTGATGAAGGAATTTTTGTTGGATATCCACTTTCCACAAAAGCCTTCAGAGTCTACAATTTAAGAACCAGGGTTGTCATGGAATCTATCAATGTATCTTTTGATGATAAGAAGATTACTGAACTTGAAGATTTCAATGATCATGATCAGCTGAGATTTGAAAATGAAGATTTAAATTCTGATTCTGTAAATTCTGATGACTTAAATCCTGATCCTGTAAGTTCTGACGGGTTAAGTTCTGATGTCATTGAAACTGTGGTAACTACTCCAAGGGAAAATGCACCTGTCCAGGGGGAGAAAGCTGAAGATCCTACCACAACTCAAGACTCTCAAGAAGCATCAGAACCTGTCACTGGCTCTTCAAATTCTTATTCATCAAGTTCTGATGAGCCAAATGCTGATAATTCTGGAAACTCTGATTCTTCAAATCCCGAAGGATCCAACTCAAACTCTAAAGTTTCAGAGAGCATAACTACAGGAGGAGCATCAGAAAATGCTGATGGAGACATCATGGATCATGGGGGAGGATCCAGTTCTAGAAATCAACTTCCATCTGCAAGAAAGTGGACCAAATCACATACACCTGACTTAATAATTGGAGATCCTGAAGCAGGTGTCAGAACTAGAACTGCAACAACAAATGAATGTCTCTATCATTCTTTTCTATCTCATACTGAACCAAAGAAAGTGGATGAAGCTCTTTAAGATGCTGATTGGGTGCAAGTAATGCAAGAAGAGTTAAATGAATTTGAATGAAATAAAGTCCGGACCCTAGTGCCAAGACCAAAGAACTGAACAATTGTTGGCACAAAATGGGTGTTCAGAAACAAAACTGACAGTGATGGCATAATTACAAGAAACAAAACAAGGCTGGTTGCTAAAGGTTACTCTCAACAGGAGGGTATTGATTATGATGAAACATTTACACCAGTTGCTAGATTGGAAGCCAAAAGAATCTTTTTGGCTTATGTTGCTCACAAAAAGTTCAAAGTCTTTCAAATGGATGTGATAAGTGCTTTTCTCAATGGAGAATTGGAAGAAGAGGTATATGTTGAACAACCTCCAGGATTTGTAGATCCAAAATTTCCAAGTCATGTCTATAGACTTGACAAAGCACTTTATGGCCTTAAGCAAGCCCCAAGAGCATGGTATGAGACTTTAACTCAATTCCTTCTGGAAAGTGGATTTCACAGAGGTACAATTGATAAAATACTGTTCTACCTCAACCATGGATAGGACTTACTTTTAGTACATATATATGTTGATGATATCATATTTGGTTCCACAAATGCCAAACTCTGTGAAAGGTTTGCAAAGCTAATGCAGTCAAGATATCAAATGAGTATGATGGGAGAACTTAGCTATTTTCTGGGACTTCAAGTCAAGCAAAATGAAAAAGGTACCTTCATAAATCAATCCAAGTATACCAGAAATTTACTGAAAAAATTTAGAATGTAAGATTGTTCAACTGCATCCACTCATATGGCCACTGCAACCAAGTTAGATAAAGATACAGGTTCGTCAGTAGATATTACTAACTATAGAGGTATGATTGGCTCTTTACTCTATTTAAGTGTTTAAATAAGACATGGTATATCTTATTTAAACACTTAAATAGATAAAGCCCGTAATAAAAACAAGACAAGTCTTTATTAATATCAATGAAATCAAAACATATTACATAAAAGTTATTCCTAAATCCTAATACATGATTGGACTTAGGACATATTCCTTTCAAGAATAACTCAACTGACAATAAGAAAAAGTACGTATTGAAAACAGAGAATAATATTAAATACATTTTGGATCACATATACAATTACAGATTTCTTAAATTACAAGTTAAAAAGATAAGAAGTGATACTATAGCCTGAACAAATAAACTAAGTCTTCTTTATCTTTGTCTTCTTCAGCTTCTTTCCTTGACTACCTTCTCCTTCGTGAGTAGATTCAGTCTGAACAGACTTTCTTTTGGTAGCTTTCTTCTTGGGATCTGATTTCTCTTTCTCCTTTTCTTTTCGTAGATTCAGAAGTTCATTTAATCTAGCTTGAACAGAATCATGAGCTTCAATATCAAGTGCATTCTTGGGTGGTGGATTTTTCAGCTCTTTGAGCATCAAATGAAGATATCTGATGTTGGAAACTCTGTGAAGAAGACTGAACAACACTGTTTATTTTCTTGCCATTACAAAGACTGTTATCCTTTTTGTAAAGTCTTTTAATCTTTTCGTGTTGTTGACGGACTCTTCTTCCAACACTTCCTCAAGTATTTCCATAATTGGAATCAAGGAAATCTTGTTTTCTTTGTATGTTGAAATTTTGACATTCGACAAGGCTTGCTTGATTGAATCTGATTCACTTGCTCTAAAATCTTTGATTTTATTCTTATTTTTATTGATCTTAAATACTAGATCCTCTGCATCATCCTTGTTGATAATAGGTTCTTTATCTTTTAGAAGATTAATTTCTGCCACCCCATTTATGAGAACCATCTCATGATATGCTATGTTCAAATTCTTCATGTCTTTATATGAATCTATGATCATTTTATCATTCAACCTATAAGCATACAGTGCTTCAACAGCTTTGAGATAGGCTTCTAATCTTTTCACTCCAGGAGATTCCAGCTTTGCTCTTTTGCTTTTAAGTTGACTTTGAAGAAAAGTGAGTTGAAGATATCAGATGAGTCTTAAATGCTCATCAAGTAAGGTTATGTTCTGCATTCTTCCATCTGCAAACCTCTTCATCACAAATGGTTTAAGGAATGCTTGAAGATACACATCCATCATCATCTTGTGAAGTTTGTCTTTAAAGTATTCATTCTCTAGTGAGGTCAACCATGGACATTTTGTATTTAGGACAAACAGTTCAACTATGTTTAGTTTCCTCAGAACACCGGTGGATATTTTCATTTGGATCACGTCAATGTGATTAACATAAATTCTCTATCCATTCTTCAAAGTATTCACCATGACACCAATGATTATCCGACTGAACTCGTGAAAGAAGACATGAATATTCATAAAGTATTCCCTGAAATTTTCCATAACATTTAAGAGCTTCATGTTATCAGTGTATGTCTTCAAATAGGTTTCCTGTTTGTCCATTTTTCTTTTCAATTCATCTCACTTGCTTCCACTTCTGGTTGTTTGAAGGTATGACTCTCTAGCTTCTGTAGCTTCTTTTCTTTAAACATCTATCTGGACTCTTGCCCTTGATCTGGCTATCTCATCTTAAATTGCTACATATGATAATTTATACTCTTCAGTAGCTCCATAAAACATGTAATCATCCGTGAAAGCATCTTCGTCCTCATACTCTTCATCCTTAGAGATCTTCTTCCTTTCTTCTATCTAAACTTCTTCAAACACAGGTCCAAACCCTTCAGAAACATCACTTTCATCAATCTCCCCTTCTTCCAATCCTTCATCCCCAAGTTCTATAAATAAGGGCCTCAGAGCATATACTTCTGATAGAAGATTCCTCTGAGCTTTTATAACATGGCTCAGAAGATCTTGTTTTGATACTGATTGCTCCCCCTGAGTTGTAGAACTCTTCTCACTTACTTTGGCTTTAATAAGAACCCTTTCATCTACTCTTTCTTCACCCCCTTTCTTCTTCCATCTCGTCACCAAACTTATCAAATTATGAACTAGCTGCTTGAAATGCATCTTGCATTAACTCTATAGCAGCAACCATTTTTTCTTGTTCTACCTTTTTCTCCCCCTCAATTGTGTTAGCTTTCAGAGTTGGGGTTTATTGAGTAGTCAAGATCAAGTTAGGAGCATTCTAAATAGGTGGTTCTGGAATAGATACTTGTTTGCTGACTGAGGTCATTGGCTCAGTACTGGAAAGAACTAATCCAGTGATTGTAGGAATTGGCGCTTAGTTGCTAACTGAGAGCTTTGGCCCAATATTGGAAATTGTCTTTCCCTTTCCGGAATGAGAGAGTGATTGCTCTACGAATTCCCGTAAGCTTGCAAGAGATGCTTGTTGAACTTCCAGTTGTTCGGAAAGACGTGCCATTTGGTGATCCTTGACAGACAGTTCATCCTTGAGGTATTCATCTTTGAATGTCAACTGCTCTTCAAGATATGCATTTGTAATGTATGGTGACATGTCTATAGGTGTAGTTTGGATGGTTGGTGTCTCACTGGTTTCTCGCGGTGTTTCACTCAGCAATCTGTCACTCGGTTTAGGGTGTTGTGTTTCACTAGTCCTTACGGATACACCCCCCTCAAAGCTCCGAGTTTCAGATGTACCTGCATAAAATACTGGATCCATCCTTGAGGAGGTCAGCAGTGGTGCAATGGGAGTTCGCAAATCTCATTTCTTGTATAATATAAATGGCATATCACGCTGAGATGATTGGTCCAGAGTTTGAATCTCTGGGAGAATCACTGAGGCCATCATATTTGGCATCTGATCCTCAGTGTTCTCAAGTATTGGTGAAGACACTTTCCCCTTAGGCTCACCAGTTGAATCTGGTTCATGGATAATGGGTTGCTGATCCGCACCTATGTCGGATTTCCTATTCGCAGATGCATCTAGGTTTACTAGTCCTGGAGAGGTAAGTGTTGTGTTAGGTGTGGCAGCGATTACGGTACTCTCTCCTAACACCTGTTTCCCTTAATTCTTCCTCACCAAATACCTTTCTCCTAATTGAGGCATTTAAAACTTCAAGTGCTTGGGTATCTGAAAGAAATATTTGACTCTATACAGGATGTTGTGGCCGACGGGCGAATTTCACTAGACACATCTTGTTGAGAAGATGGATCTAGGAACTGTTTCATTGCCTTTTCAGCCATTGTATCCTTTTGAGAAGATACAAGAGGGATTACAATTATCTCAATTTGGATACTACTATGCTTTTGAGGAGAAAGAAATGTGGTGGGTTCCCTTGTAGTTAAAAGGAATTGAACTCAATGTAATTATGAAATTTAAACATATAGTTGTAGTTGTGCACATAATTTTTTTCGCTTGTTGTAAAAATCTAAAAGGTTAGATTTGTTACTAATAAAATTCTTTTATAAAACAAACCTATACAGTAAAGTATTCATACATTCTATGAATTTATGACCCAAAAATTTTTGTATAATGCTGCTTTATTTTCTGGTTGTTTGATTTACAATAAGTGGCAATAGTAACTTTAAACCACACTGTCGGATCTGATAAACAAAAACAAGATTTGAAAGCCTAGATCTAGAATTCGATCGAATTAACAAAATGTGCAATTAAAGGTACCGGTCGATAGAGAATGAAACGAATTGAAAGAATTTGATAATAATTTAAAAATTAATCAAAGAATCGAGAACAAATTGAGATATTTATATGAAGGAGAAAACTCTTTGTTATGATTAAATTACCCAACATTATAAAAAAGGACAAGAAGGTGTAGTCGCCCATTGCATATCTATTTCTTTTTTACAAATGCACAAAACGTTCATTAAATTGAATTTAGTACAGTTGGTACAAACCCCCAACTGTCGATACAACCAAGTGGTAAAATAAATAACATACTAAAAATAATTAGATGATTTGTTTCCTGATCGTTTAACACATAGAATTTTAAAAATTCTTGAAGCTAAAAATAAAATCAAAAACATCCCAAACGATCCAAATTGCACCAACATCTCTGGAAATAGCAACATCGCAATTGACCATATCACATAAAAACTATGGTTAGCCCAATGTTCAGAAACACCAATCGCATAAAATAAGATTGGAGAAGCGGCACCACAGCTATCTACATACCGGACACCAGCTATAGGAATTCCGAAGGCACCCCAGCTATCTGCATACCAGATATTAGCTATAGACATGCCGAAAGTGTAAACTCATGAAAGATGAACAATCTTTGGTTTTGAAAGGTGAGCTCTTGCAATAATTTTCACCGCCCCAGCTCCGATGTATGCTTTGCGGATCATTAAAAATATCAATAAATTCGTCCTCAACAGATCCAACACCAAATAAACCCAAGTATGACTAAATAAAAACATAACAAACACTCCAAAAGAATAGACAAAACATATAATCTAATAGGAGAGACACACAAACACCCAAAAATTGGGTTTTATTGAAAGGAAATTAACGAAAATAATCTTTTAATTTCAAGCAGTGATCGACGAGGAGGAGGAGAGGTTAGCGGCTTAGGTTAATCAGTAAGATTTGTTGTAATAAAACATGATTACCTTTATTAATAAAGATTATAAATACATGGATTTAAGGGAGAAAATAAAGTTAGAACAAATTGAATAAATAGTTAATGTGATCAAATTCAACCAATATTGTTGGTAAACACCAAAATCACATCTAACCTAAAAGCCGTGTATAATTTGTAATGCGTGCGGCGTGTGACAAAATTTTCCTAATAAAAACATACATCAAACATATCCCACCCCAAAAATTAGGAGCCCTCTTAAGTTGCGTATTTTTCTCGAGTATTTCAGTGTCAAAAAAGTGTCTAAATATCACGTGACAGAACATTTTTATTAATTATTTATTCAAAATTTCGGGTAGTTAATTATGTCTTGTCGTATGACATGAGTTTATCGTCTGTTGTTCTATTGTCTTTTCGTTGTGAGTTCATTGTGTTATCAAGCTTTAGGTTTTAACAGCTATGGATCAACAATCAAAATACATGAAAGAAATCGAGGATAAATATGCGGCTCTAGATATTGGTGAAGACGAGGGGAATGGCGTCGAGTATAAAGAGGAAATAGAGGAATCTGACAACATAGACACAAGGTGGAGTCTGGTTGGCCGTTTGTTGGTGGATATTCCGGTTGATTTTAATGCAATGCAGAACACGTTGGCAGGGCTCTGGAAACCTGGCAAAGGATTGTATGTGAAAGAATTAGGAACAAATCTGTATCTATTCCAATTTAACCATGAACTGGATATAAAGAGAGTAATGGAAGGAAGTCCTTGGACATTTAATAGAGCATTGCTAGTTTTTGAACGATTGAAAGCGGGAGTCAATCCTACAGAGATCGAATTAAATCATATTGACATTTGGGCACAGGTCTATGATCTCCAAGCGGGATTCCGGTCAGAAAGGGTCATCAAGGATATAGGAGACTACATTGGAAGTTTTGTCCAGAATGATGCTAATAACTTTTCAGGGGTGTGGAGAGAGTTTTACAGGGTCCGAGTTCGGATAGATATTAACAAACCACTTCGTAGGAAGATGAAGTTGAAGAAGAAAGGAGGAGATTGGTTTTGGGTAAACTTCAAGTATGAGCATGCTCCGACGTTCTGCTTTATTTGTGGCATTATTGGACATTCTGAACGTTTCTGCCCAAAATTATTTCAACAAGAGGAGGACATTGTAGAGAGGCCGTATGGAGCTTGGTTGCGAGCAGCACCTAGACGTTCAGTGATAAATTTTGGAGCGAAATGGCTTCGACAAGAACCAGTGGTGGTGAAGAGAACGGAAAATGTTGTAGATCCCGGTGTGCAGGCGGCCAGGGGCGGAGATGAAAGAGAGCAACAATCAAGGAGAAATGTTATGGAAGGTGGCGAGATAAGGGGAGATAATTCGGGAATCAGGGATGGGGGGAAAATTTCAAAAATCCTATCATAACACAAGCGATGCAGATTGATTATAATACAACTGTACTCTCTGATAAGGCAATTAATGTGGTGGACAAAAATCAGGATTTATGTGATGGGTTGTTAATAACTGACCCAAAAAGACGGAGGACATATATTGGAGGGAAGGAGGATAATATTACGGATGGAGTGGATTTTGAAAATGATGGGCTTCCAAAAAACTTGTATGGGGCGGGTTCTGGACTCCAGGCCCGCCAGACATTATGAGCACGTTGAGTTGGAATTGTTGTGGGCTTGGGAACCCACAGACTATTCAATTCCTTAAAGATATTGTATATCAAAAGAAACCCGATTTTGTGTTCTTAAGTGAGACCCGAGAAAATAAAGGTATGATGGAGAGACTAGCTATGCAGATGGAGTATGAAGGTTGTTTTTGTATGGAAGCTAGAGGTCAAAGTGGGGGAACTATGCTAATATGGAGAGATAAGAATATTGCGCAAGTGCTTGGATATTCAGTGAACCACATTGATGTAGTAGTTAAAATTCATAATATGATAGAGTGGCGTCTTACAGGTATCTATGGGGAACCTAATCGCAGTCTTCGGCATAATACATGGGCTCTGCTAAGGAATCTAAAAGAGAGTTCGACTCTACCATGGTGTGTCATAGGAGATTTCAACAATATTTTAAACAATGAGGAGAAGAGGGGCGGTAGGCCATATCCGAATTTTTTACTGGAAGGATTTACTAACGCAGTGTTGGATTGTGACCTCACAAATTTGGACTTAATCGACCATCAATTTACTTGGGAAAAAAGTAGGGGTACCCCAAGTTGGACTGAAATCAGACTTGATCGAGCTATGGTTAATAAGAAGTGGGGGGATGAGTTTCATTCAGCTCAGTTATTCAATTTAGAAGGTATTTTCTCGGATCATAGTCCCATATTGATGCAACCTGTAGAAGTGAAACACTATAATAGTGTTCGTCAATTCCGATTCGAGAATGCCTGGTTAACAGATCCGAATTGCTTAGACCTAGTCAGAGAAAATTGGAGTTCAGGGCTCTCAACTTCAGTTCAGGAAAAATTAGAGAGGTGTAAAATTGTTTTGGATGATTGGGGGAGGAATATTACTGGTAACTTTCGCCGCAGAATTAGCTCATGTAAAGCACTGCTTAAGATTCTGAGGAATAGGAGGGATGGAATCTCGATTAGTCGTTATAAGGAGACTAAGAGGAGATTAACAGAAATCTATCATCAGAAGGAGGTGTATTGGAGACAGCGTTCTAAACAACTCTGGTTGCAGAGCGGTGATAGTAACACAAAATATTTTCACAGGGCAGCTTCCAAACGGAGGAGGAATAATCTTATACACCAGTTAAAATATGATTCAGGCATATGGAGGAATCGGGAGAATGGTTTGCATGATCTTATGGAGGGTTATTTTCAGAATATATTCTCTACGGCGGGAATTGACTTTGGAAGAGTGGCAAGTGAGATTCAGCCGGGTATTTCGGAGGATCAAAATAATATGCTTCTAGAGGCTGTTAAGCAAGATGAAGTGAAGGCCGCTCTGTTTAGTATGGATCCAGACAAGGCACCTGGGTGTGATGGTTATACACCAGGTTTTTACCAAAAGTGCTGGCCCATTGTTGGAAGGGATATAACAGATTTTGTCAATAACTTTATCAAAGAAGGTAAGTTTCCTGGTAGTTTAAATGATACGATTCTGGTTCTTTTACCAAAAAAAAAGAGCCCAGTGGGGATGGGGGATCTGCGGCCAATTGCTTTATGCAATGTTCTCTATAAGATTGTTGGTAAAGTTCTAGCTAATCGTTTAAAAACGTTGCTTTCTCTGGTTATCTCTGAAAACCAAAGCGCGTTCATGAAAGGAAGGTTAATTTCTGATAATGTACTGATTTCTTTTGAGATTCTTCATTACTTAAAAAGAAAGCAACAAGGAAAAGTGGGTTTCATGGCGTTGAAGTTAGATTTGAGTAAGGCCTATGACAGGATCGAATGGGATTTTCTGGAAGCTATTATGAAACGGATGGGCTTTTGTGACAGGTGGGTAGCGTTGATAATGGAATGTGTTACATCGGTCAAGTATTCAATAACACATGGGGGAGAGATTTTTGGTCAGGTGATTCCGTCTCGAGGCATCAGACAAGGGGATCCACTATCCCCTTATTTGTTATCTTATGTGCTGAGGGCCTTTCTTGTCTGATTAGAAAATATGAGAGGGAAAAGTGGTTGCATGGGTGTAGAATTGCGCGAGGAGCTCCTGTTATATCACATATGTTATTCGCAGACGACAGTTACATTTATTGCAGGGCTACAGTGGAAGAGGCTAATAGGGTGTTAGAGCTGTTGAAGATTTTTGAGGATGCAGCTGGTCAGAAGGTTAATTTGGATAAGTCATCAGTTTTCTTTAGTAGAAATACAGAAGCTGATGTCAAGGAGAGTGTTCTCAGCATCTTAGAGATGAGGATGGCGGATGAAAATAGTTTATATCTCGGTCTTCCTAGCACAATTGGTCATAAAAAATCAGCAGTCTTTGGGAATTTGAAAAACAAAATGCAGGTGTGAATTCAAGGATGGGACAATAAATGGTTTTCAGGGGCTGGTAAGGAAGTGCTGATAAAAATGGTTTTACAATCTATCCCTACGTACACAATGAGTGTATTTTTGCTTCCTAATAAAGTGTGTCAGGACATTGAGAGTATGATTAGTAGATTTTGGTGGAGGTCTTCGAAAAAGGACAAGCATATCCATTGGCGTAGTTGGGACAGGCTGATTAAACATAAGTATAATGGTGGTATGGGTTTCAAGAATATAAGAGACTTCAACCTCGCCATGTTGGGTAGACAAGGTTGGAGGTTGTTGCAGTTCGAGAACTCTCTAGTGGGGCGTGTTTTTAAAGCAAAATATTTTCCTCATTGCAGTTTTTTGGAAGCTGAGCTGGGTCATAATCCCAGTTATGTCTGGAGAAGCATTTTAGAGGCTCAGACATTGCTAAAGAGAGGAGCAAGATGGAGGATAGGGGATGGTCATAGTATCTCGGATATGGGTCAATCTTGGCTCTCAGAGGTGCAAAATCCGTTTATCACTATACAGCACATAGCGTTGCAGGGAGCGAAAGTGCACAGTCTATTCAAAACAGATACTAAAGTATGGGACGAGGAAATTATTGAGGACTTATTTGAGGCTCGCGACAGAAAGGCTATATACGACATAGTGTTGTGCAGGAATCAAGAGGTGGATACTCTGTACTGGTTTCCTGAGCATAATGGGCATTATTCAGTTAAGAGTGCGTATAAATTGCTGCAGACTATTCAGGGCAGGTGGGATGTCAATATGGATGCTAATATATGGAGGAGTCTCTGGAGAGCACAAGTACCTGGGAAAGTGAAAGTCTTTTTATGGAGAACTCTGAATGGTTGTTTACCAACGAAATGCAACTTACAAACCCGTAGGGTTCAGACAGATGATGTATGCCCACTTTGTGGAATAGGAAAGGAGACCACAGACCACTGTTTTATTCACTGTATGTTTGCAAAAAATTGTTGGCATATAGTATGCCCTGAAGCCAACTTTGACAGCTCGATGAACATACACACTTGGTTTCTGTACGTAGTGAAACATCTGACTGGAAAAATGGCAATGATCAGTATGGTTTGTTGGAGTATTTGGAAAGCACGGAATGATGAGATTTGGAATAACAGGAAATCGAGAGCAGGCAATGTAGTGTCTAATGCAATTGCATACCTTTCACAGTGGAAAGACGTTCAAAAGATGGGAAATAATAATCTCCCCAGACCAGGTAACTCAACTGGTAGTTTGGAACGTTGGTCTAAACCGGATATTGGATGTGTTAAGGTCAACTGCGACGCCACTATATTCAACAATTCTAATTAGTTTGGTGTGGGTTGGATAGTGAGGGATGAGAGAGGAAAGCTAGTTCATGCAGCTTGTTTGTCATTTCAAGGTAAGCCAGAGGTCCATTTTGCCGAAGCAGTTGGTATGAGGGAGGCGCTAAGCTGGGTCAAATCTGAGTTGGACAACAACAGGGGTAGTAGTGTGCTCAATCTTCAGCATCGAGTTATAGTGGAAACTGATTGCCAAATTGTTGTGAATGCTATGCTTAAGAAGGAGAAAATCTACTCACCCTATGGTGGCATAGTAGATGAGTGTAAGTGCATTCTGGAGTCTTATAACAATATCGACATTGTATTCGTCAAACGATCTGGGAACAAGGCAGCAGATTGGCTAGCTAGATTGTCGAGTTCAAATCCAGGTTGTATTTTTAGAGGGGAGCATGTTCCTCCGGATCTTTTGTGTATTTTGGAAGATGATTTGAAGTAATGGAAATTTAAATTTGCCTCAAAAAAAATTCGGGTAGTTAATTTTTGACATCCTTTTAAAATAAAAATAATATACATACCTTCATATATATTTAAAATTATATTTGTATATCAACAATTTTACAATTTTGAATATTAATTGATTGAGTAAATTATAGTAAGAATGGTACCGGAAATATAATTAAAGAAAATTAATAAAATAATATATTAATATTATTGATAAGTTGATAATATTAACAATATTAATTTAACATCCTTATTAAAGATGCTCCAATAAGGTAAAGTATGAATATTGTATTTTTATTAATTGATCAACAGTTTAAGTTTTTCATTTTCTTGGAGTTCTGCGGTACATATGTTCTATACTTAACATATTAGGTAAAATTATTAAGGTAAATTTTATGTTATGAATTATTTTGCATAAAAAATATTATTTTAATAAAAAGCAAAACGAGTACCAAGTCGCAAAACATATTATTCCGTAAAACTTGTTTAGTTGACAGTATATAAATCTTTATATTGCATAACATATATTTATTTATAAATATATAATATTTGCAAAATTTGAATTTGAATCTTGATATTTTCATCAAATGATTCAAAAAAAATATTTTACCCGATATTTTAGTTACAGTGCACTTTAGGACTTGATAAACTCCGTATTGTTGTTTAAATAATAACGTGAGGATGAATTAGTAATATTTTGATTCATAATCTGAGCAATTACGAAACCATCCAAAACAATATTCTTCCGTATAAAATAGTAGCCAAAAAAACAGTCAAAACTGAAAAGGCCAACATAGCTTATATAAGCCATATAATTAGAGCATATCACGGGAAATCAGATGCAACTTAGCGGGAGTTTACCAAGTATTTCTCTCTTGGATTAAGGTGAGATTGCCTTAATTATCTAGTTACCTTAATTAGTATTACAACTACTGTTAATTGTTCATTCACTTTTTGAGCACCCACTCTTACTTTGCTACAATTTTAACAAACATCAATAAGGGTAATCTCCAAACCCAATGCATTCTCTTTGGTAATATCAACAACTAAAATCAAAAGTATATGCAAGTATTGTGTACAACATAGATTTATGCTCCGGCCTGCACTTTATATAAGGGTTGAGTTGTGTTTATGTTTGTTCGGCTTTTTATAGTGCAGGCCAGACATTAGACATGCAAAGATTTGTCTTGGAGTATCCACTACAGTATACTTTATTTAAACCTAAATTTGAAGTCTGGATTTTATTAATATTGTTTGAAAGAAAGTAATAATTAAAAACTTGGATTAGGCCTAAAAAGAACAAGTAAACGGTACAGTTGTTGTTTCATGTTGGTGGTACTGGTACTTGTTTCGTAGAAGAAGAAGAAGAAGAAGAATGGAAGCAACAGCACAACAACAACAACAAGGTGTTGGACAAGTCAGAAGACTTCATATTATCTACTTCATTAGTCGTAAAGGTCGTATCCAACACCCTCATCTCATTCGTGTTCATCATCTCTCTCGTAATGGTGTTCGTTTGCGAGGTACCTTAATTGCCTTCTATTGTTGCGTATTTCTAATTTATTAAGCAGTATCTAGCGGAAACAACCATGGATGTTGTCGACTGACTGACCTTCAAAAATTATCTTAACATAAATTTTGAAGGCATGACTAAATCTTTTTTATGATCCGGGCTCATGGTTCCGCCACTGCATGAATATCTGATGATGCGTGCGGAAAAGTTTGTTTGCTGATTTAATATTTTTGGGGTTTGATTGAATTTTTTATGGGGAAATTTGATAGATATTAAGAGATGGTTATCGGAATTGCGAGGAAAGGACATGCCAGAATCTTATGCTTGGTCATATAAGAGGTAATATCTCATCATAATCAAATTCTATTTATAACTTATAACTGATTTCATATATCATGCATGATCCTGTTCATATGTTGCATTAAGTGCAAAGATATCACATTAAATGGAATTGATTTTACACCAGCAATTTTAGTAAAAATTTGAAGGGATTGATATGTTACAGGCGGTATAAAACAGGGTTTGTATGGCAAGATTTGCTGGATGAAGATCTTATTACTCCTATTGCTGACAATGAATATGTACTCAAAGGATCTGAAATTCCCAGTGTTATATCTGATAATGGTAACTCTAACTAATTTACATTTTTATCTTTTTACATAATCAATACAAACCAATCTATCTCCATTGTTTATGGAAGAAAATATTTTCACGTAATTTTAGTTTAAATACTTCCCTCTAGTTTCTCTCTCTCTCTCTCTCTCTCTCTCTCTCTCTCTATATATATATATATGCTCGGGTATTCAAAATGTGATGGATTGTACACATGCAGAGCTTAGTCAGTTTTGTGATGGAAAAGAAGGCATCAAACATAAAGAGGAACCCAATCTTGAAGCCAAGTTTAGTGATAGCAAATCCTCTTCAGAAGCAACATCTCAAGAAGAAGAATCTCTAACCAGTATGTTAACCAAACCGCTACTCGAAATTGAAGAGCAATCGTCCACATTCAGCTCGGATAGTTCCATGTCTTTGACCGATGATTCACCGAAAAAGCTTCAACAGAAGAATCATTCGGATTCAAGAAAAGAAAGACGAGATTACATATTTCCTGAGAAAGAAGAAATACAACAAGTTGAAAGAGAGTCTTTCAGTGAAAAAGCTCCTTTTATTCCCAACTTGGCATATGAGAATAAGAAGAAGATACATTTGAACAACTTTGGTAACTCCAAAAAGCCTGAGCCGACACCAGATCAATCCTCTTCGAAATCAAAATTTTCCAAGAGCAGGAGTTACTCAAACAATGCATCAAATTTATTTCGAAATTTGTTGACTTGTGGGACGGTAGATACAAAAGACTCGAGTGTGAAGGTGATTAAACGAAAAAGTACTAGTAGTAGACCATCAAACTTAGATCTGTCGACTTACAAGGGGAATCAGAAAACGGCACAGATCGGCAGAGGAGATATTGTAGGAGGGTCTGAAAGAATTTCAAGAAATATATGGCATGAAACTCAAGATAATGATCACAGGTATGTTACATCTTTCAGTTTCATCAACTTAGTTTTTGTATCATCTGTTCAACTCATCAGATATTGTGGACAAAATGGATTTAATTTCCAACATTAAGCAATTTAATAATTCAATTATCCTGGATTTAATTTCCAACATTTAGCAATTTAATAATTCAATTATCCTATTCAACCTGAAAAGTATTACTAACTGGACGAAGCAGGCATGAATCTTGTTTTTCTTTTCCAGCATGGAATTTATGTCTCCTGTTATAATAACTCTTCTGTTAAAATTATACCATTTTTCTTTCTTTCTGTGTCAATTGTAAAATATCGGTAACAGGAAAAGTTGTGATGGAGCAAGTCATTCTAAACAGAACAAAAAAGAAATGAACGGTCAGAGACCAGTTCCTCCTGCATACAGGCCGAGAAATGGCCCCAATTGCTCGTAAGTTTTTAAAACGTAGTTGATATGGTATTAATAATCATAATCTTTTAACCTTTGCCTTTTCTCACTTACTAGTTACAAGACATTCATTATATTTGTATGTGCGCATGCATTTGAGCCCGTATATGTCTGGGAATCACGACCATCAGTGTTGAAATGAACATATTCCAATTCCCTCCCCCTTTGTTTTCAAATAAAATGATTATATAATCAATTTAGGTCAAGGGATACACTTGAAACACCCTTAACTATATGAAAGCTTATGTGCAGACAATGCGGGAAGTCGTTTGACCCAAACCAGCTGCACAAACATATGATTTCATGTAGAGGAATGAAAGCCTTAGCCAAGGCTGCTGCTGCTGCTGCAACAACTCCTGCTAACACTTCTTATTTCCACAGGAGATCAACAGATTCGCCTCGGCAGCCGTCAATATTTCAGCCATTACTTGATTAACAAATAAATATTTTTGTGTAGAAATAATGCTCTGTGGGTTATTCTCGTGAAAACAAATCGCTTTCGTTTTGCATCTTCAATTGGATTGGATTTTTATATAAGAACAAATATTTGTGGATATAAAAGTTGTTTTATTCTTTGAAAGTAATTTCACATAAGTTTAATGCATTCAACATTTATTGTGGTAAATGCTAATGTCCACACTGGAGTCATACAATAAAAAATGACCGCCCTGATAGGAGATAAAAAGACATTGAAGTAACTGTATGCAGTACTAGTTGACTATCTGATTCTTCAAGTACGTAGCAAGTTAGCAGATCACGTTCATCCACCATTCTCCCTTGTTGTTTAATCCAGGCTAAAGGCTTCCTTGATTCCTAGCCTCTGCTCATTGTGTCTCAAATATACCAGGAAACACACTTGCACAAGCTTCAATCAGCATTCGTCCGTCCTTCATCTCTACCAATCTATCCCACTCTTAATGTATCGAACAAAGTAGCATCGTAATTGACCTTCAGCGCTCACTAGTATCAGTTGACACCACTCAACTTGTTGGACCAATAGTCCCCATTTTTTGAACCGCATTTGCTTTAAAATCAAGTACTTAATCAATTTTTGTTAATTCACAACATTAATCACAAATCAAATTATATTGATAAAATCTTAATGAAATCGGTTTTAAATAGCATTCCAGTTTATTGGATAGGGTTGTTCAAACTGCCAAAATGTGTTTGTGAAGAGCTCGAAAAGATCATAAGAAGGTTCGTGTGAAAAGAATGGGCACCCGAGGGCCAGCATGAAAAAAGAATTCATTTGTCTAATTGGAATCTGATTTGTTCCCCTAAAACCAAATGGGGGCTAGGATTAAGAGCCATTGAACATAGAATTGTAGCTCTGCTGGAAAAACGATGCTGGGAAATGCACAAAAATAAACTGAATAGAAAAGTAATAAAGACATTTCCAACTGTACAATTTAAGAGGGTGATCATTTTGATGAAGGATAAGGATTCAAGTACAAGAATGAGGAGGGTTGTATTTGTTAGTCGCTAAACACACGCTAATATTTCACGCAAGTATACACGATCGCAAGTAATATAGAATTATTTCTAGTTCGTTCCCACAGAGACTGGTTTAGGTTAACTTGTGATTTATGCACTTATGCAACAATGATATGGCTACTATTCAATGCTAAGACCAATAATAAATTGGGTTTCGGTTATACTACGATTAACTATTGAGAATTATACTAGAGAACATTTACTAAAGAGATTAAAGATAGTTGAATAATATATTCCACAATCATGAGATTCTAACTTCATTAAGTACTTCACAATAGCCTTTTCGTTCTTAACCTTAGCATGTAATGGTGATGACACTAATCAGATAACACGAAACTGATAAACGCCAACTTTCTTTGTACGCATACCATACTACCAGACATCCACAAAAGAGATAGAAGTTGAATAGACACCAATTATATTGAGACCCTGTATGTCTATAGAATTTGACAACATAACGGTTTAATGCACAAGTTATCTATCGTGATAACATAGGGCAAGTAAGATGGTTAAAATTTCCTACGAATCATGATTAATAATAACACATGTACCTATGCTAGCATGGCAAGTTCTAAATACTTAAATTCACTGTCGCTTCATTAAGAATTAACACGCTATCTTATAAGTTCGCGATGCTCATAAGATGAATAAGCACAACCAATACTAGGTTATTATACAATCACCACACACTAAGGCATCGAAATAAATCAACTAAAGAAATTCATAAATAAATCCGTTAGAACCCCACGATAACGATGAGCCTATAATCGGACTCATCATCAACGTAGGTTCTGATGAAAGTATGGTATAATAAACGTAGTCTTTATAAATAAATAATAAATAAAGTACGTAATCCAGAGTATTAGGTTCAACAAAACAAGAAATGAGCATCCAAGATTACAACTTAGAACAAAGATTCACAAGAATAAATTAGATCTTCTTCGCCTTCATTGAATTGTGCTATAGGTTTTCTTGTAGTCTTCTCCTTCAGCTCCGTTATATAAAAACGTCTTTTTATTGTCTTTAAATTGCACCCTAATTAATCCAAAAGCCCAGAAAAATAGTCTTCTTATTGAAATGGGAAACTGGATTCCCGATCTGGCGCGGGCGCGCGCTTCACCAGCGTGGACGCGCTAACATTCTATTTCTCTGGCGCGGCCGTGGGCTAGCACAGCGCCGGTCTTCTGGAAAAACTGGAATTGCCTTCTTTCTTGCTGCAATGAGTTGGTCTTCACGAGCCTTTATTCCCTGAACACCATGCTAACACCATATTATCATCAAAGCAATGCTAATTCACCTGAATCTCAGATTAATGCCTAAAATGCAAAATACTATAAAACACATTAAAACACCAACAACTTGAGTACAAATACACCAATCCAAAGCTTAATGGAGCGTTATAAAGTGTCATAAATGCCACTCAACATACCCCCAAAGTTGAATCAATGTTTGTCCTCAAGCATAAACAGACTCAAAAAAATAAGAAATAAAAATGCATGAATGCAACTAAACGAATGTAACGATCCCCATAGAATAACTAAACCAATCAACAAGCAACATCTCAACAAATGCAATTATTCGCATAAAGATCAATCAAACCTTACAAATCAACTCACCAACCAGAGACGCGTGTGTGTGCAAATGCTTACAGGTATAATATCGCAATTAGATCAATAACCATGACTAACGACACATCAAAACAATCGCAAGGTTATAAATAAAATAAAAGTTAGACTCAAAGTAACTTATAACACTTCAATTATTATATTGGATATTAGATATATTTGAGATGTCGTGTCTAATCTGATTTGTGTTTAGTTTTCCGAACTTAACAACAGGACATATCAGGATTTACTGAAATCAGGACTTACTGAAGTCAGAGCTTAATATCAGAACTTAAGATAGATATCAGTACTTAAGTGTGGAAATACTTTCAGTTAAGGAATGAAGCTGATTTACAGGAGAAGATTGAGACTAAAACAATAGAAGATATGCATGGAAAGAGTTAGAGGACTAGAAGACTTGTAGAAGATATCTAATTGATATATTTTAGGTGACAGAATTATATTCCATATCAATTAGAATATATCTTGTAACTGTGTATTATATAAACACAACTTAGGGTTTACACTATAGGTGTTATCATTATCGAGAAGATTATTCTTTGTAAACCTAGCCGCTCTTAGTGATATTTGTTCATCACTGAGAGAGAACAACAGTTCATATTGTAACAGAGTTTATTGAATATACTTGATCTTTATTACATACTTGTGTTCAGATCGATTTGATTGTATAAACACTGTATTCAACCCCCTTCTACAGTGTTGTGTGACCTTACAAGTGGTATCAGAACTTTTATGTTAACACACATATAGTAAAGATCCAAACAATCATGTATGAAGAAACACAAACCCCAACTAAGCCGACCAAAACTCAAGAAACTCAAAACACTCAAACCCACAGTCGATATGAGACGATTAGGGTTCCCATACTGAGACCTTCTGAGTATCCCATATGGAAAGTGAAGATGGCTATGTTTCTGGAAGCTACAGATTCAGAATACCTTGATAGGATTAATGAAGGACCATATAAGCCTACCAAGCTCTCTGTTGTAGTTGCTAATCAACCAGTAAAGTCCATACTAAAGGAGAAAGGTGATTACACAGCTGAAGACATCTCATCTATTGTCAAGGATGCAAGGGTAAGGCATTTGCTGCATAGTGCCATTGATAACGTCATGTCAAACAGGGTAATTGGATGCAAGACTGCAAAGGAGATATGGGATGCTTTGGAGACAAGATGCCAGGGAACTGATGCAATCAAAAAGAACAAGAGTACTATACTCACTAAAGAGTATGAGCACTTTGACTCAAAAGTTGATGAGTCATTAACTGACTAATATGACAGGTTTGTCAAACTCTTGAATGATCTGTCACTGGTGGACAAGGAATATGATCTTGAAGATTCAAATCTAAAATTCCTTTTAGCTCTTCCTGAAAATTGGGATTTGAAGTCTACTACCATAAGAGACAACTATGACCTTACTGAAACTACTCTTGATGAAATTTATGGTATGCTCAAGACTTATGAACTTGAGATGGATCAAAGGAGCAAGAGGCATGGAAGAAAGTCAAGGACAGTTGCTCTTAAAGCTGAGGAGGAATCTCCTAAAGTGGTTGCCTCAAAGAGGGGCAAAGGAAAGGCTCTCATCATAAAGTCTGATTCAGAGTCATCATATTCTGATGATGATGATTTAGAAACTGAAAGTTTACCTGAAATGGATGTTGATGTAGAGATGATGCAACTGTGTGCTCTTATGGTGAAGGCTATCACAAAGATAGCCTACAGGAAATTCAGAAAGGGCAAGAAGTTTTCCAGGAAAGGTGGAAGTTCTGATAAGAAAGGGTTCAGAAATTCTGAAGGCAAAGGATGAAAGTTTGACAGAGGAGACAACTCAAATGTCAAATGCTACAATTGTGGTAAAAGAGGCCACATATCTCCTGAATGTTAGAAAGGAAAAAGTGACAAAGGCAAGGCACTTGTCACAAAGAAGAAAAGCTGGACAGACACTTCAGATTCTGAAAATGAGGTGAACTATGCCTTGATGGCAAATGCTAATAGCAGTACTGAAACTGCTGAATTGAAGGGCAACAGGAAAAATATCATAGTGATGGACAGTGAATGTTCAGGACATATGACTGGAAATAAAGCCCTGCTATCATACTTTGTGGAGAAAGCTGGCCCAGGAGCTTCTTATGGAGATGGCAATATGGGAAAAACTCTGGGATATGGCAATATCAATCTTGGAAATGTCATCATTGAATCAGTAGCTCTTGTCTCAGGACTTAAACACAATCTGCTAAGTGTGAGTCAAATTTGTGACAGAGGTTATCATGTGGATTTCTTTGAAGAACACTGTGAAGTTGTAAGTAATTCTACAGGTAAAGTAGTTCTGAAAGGTCACAGGCATGGTGACAATTATGAAGCCAGACTTTTAACAAATTATGATGGTTCTGCAATTTATCTGTTGAGTAGAGCATCAATTGAAGAAAGCTGGATTTGGCACAAAAGACTCTCTCATTTAAATTTCAACAACATAAATGAGCTAGTAAAGAAAAATCTTGTGAGAGGACTGCCAAAATCAGTATTTTCTCCTGATGGCCTTTGTGATTCATGTCAAAAGGCAAAACAAAGAAAATTATCATTCAAGAGCAAAACTGAATCTTCAATTCTTGAGCCTTATCACCTACTACATGTTGATCTATTTGGTCCAGTCAATATCATGTCTATTGCAAAGAAGAAATATGTTATGGTTATAGTGGACGAGTTCACAAGATACACTTGGGTGTATTTCTTGCACAAGAAGAATGAAACTGCATCTACTCTAACTGATCATATCAGACAGCTGGATAAATTGGTCAAAGATTATGTCAAAATTATAAGAAGTGATAATGGCACTGAGTTCAAGAATTTAATCATGGAAGAGTTCTGCAGAGAGCATGGAATAAAGCAGGAATTTTCTGTACCTGGAACTCCATAGCAAAATGGAGTTGTAGAAAGAAAAAACAGGACTCTCATTGAAGCTGCACGGACTATGCATGATGAAGCAAAACTACCAACCTACTTTTGGGTTGAAGCTGTGCAGACTGCTTGTTTTACACAGAATGTTACACTCATAAACAAGCATGGAAAAACACCATATGAGATGGTGAAGAAAAAGAAGCCAAATCTGAAATACTTTCATGTATTTGGATATAAGTGTTATGTTCTTAAGACTCATCCTGAACAGCTGTCAAAATTTGATCTAAAAGCTGATGAAGGAATTTTTGTTGGATATCCACTTTCCATAAAAGCCTTCAGAGTCTACAATTTAAGAACCAGGGTTGTCATGGAATCTATCAATGTATCTTTTGATGATAAGAAGATTACTGAACTTGAAGATTTCAATGATCATGATCAGCTGAGATTTGAAAATAAAGATTTAAATTCTGATTCTGTAAATTCTGATGACTTAAATCCTGATCCTGTAAGTTCTGACGGGTTAAGTTCTGATGTCTTTGAAACTGTGGTAACTACTCCAAGGGAAAATGCACCTGTCCAGGGGGAGAAAGCTGAAGATCCTACCACAACTCAAGACTCTCAAGAAGCATCAGAACCTGTCACTGGCTCTTCAAATTCTTATTCATCAAGTTCTGATGAGCCAAATGCTGATAATTCTGGAAACTCTGATTCTTCAAATCCCGAAGGATCCAACTCAAACTCTAAAGTTTCAGAGAGCATAACTACAGGAGGAGCATCAGAAAATGCTGATGGAGACATCATGGATCATGGGGGAGGATCCAGTTCTAGAAATCAACTTCCATCTGCAAGGAAGTGGACCAAATCACATACACCTGACTTAATAATTGGAGATCCTGAAGCAGGTGTCAGAACTAGAACTGCAACATCAAATGAATGTCTCTATCATTCTTTTCTATCTCATACTGAACCAAAGAAAGTGGATGAAGCTCTTCAAGATGCTGATTGGGTGCAAGTAATGCAAGAAGAGTTAAATGAATTTGAATGAAATAAAGTCCGGACCCTAGTGCCAAGATCAAAGAACTGAACAATTGTTGGCACAAAATGGGTGTTCAGAAACAAAACTGACAGTGATGGCATAATTACAAGAAACAAAGCAAGGCTGGTTGCTAAAGGTTACTGTCAACAGGAGGGTTTTGATTATGATGAAACATTTACACCAGTTGCTAGATTGGAAGCCATAAGAATCTTTTTGGCTTATGTTGCTCACAAAAAGTTCAAAGTCTTTCAAATGGATGTGATAAGTGCTTTTCTCAATGGAGAATTGGAAGAAGAGGTATATGTTGAACAACCTCCAGGATTTGTAGATCCAAAATTTCCAAGTCATGTCTATAGACTTGACAAAGCACTTTATGGCCTTAAGCAAGCCCCAAGAGCATGGTATGAGACTTTAACTCAATTCCTTCTGGAAAGTGGATTTCACAGAGGTACAATTGATAAAATACTGTTCTACCTCAACCATGGATAGGACTTACTTTTAGTACATATATATGTTGATGATATCATATTTGGTTCCACAAATGCCAAACTCTGTGAAAGGTTTGCAAAGCTAATGCAGTCAAGATATCAAATGAGTATGATGGGAGAACTTAGCTATTTTCTTGGACTTCAAGTCAAGCAAAATGAAAAAGGTACCTTCATAAATCAATCCAAGTATACCAGAAATTTACTGAAGAAATTTAGAATGCAAGATTGTTCAACTGCATCCACTCATATGGCCACTGCAACCAAGTTAGATAAAGATATTGGTTCGTCAGTAGATATTACTAACTATAGAGGTATGATTGGCTCTTTACTCTATTTAACTGCAAGTAGACCTGATATCCTGTATGCTACCTGTCTTTGTGCAAGATTTCAGGCTGATCCAAGTGAACCTCATCTAATAGTTGTGAAAAGAATTTTTAAGTACCTCAAGGGTACATCTGATCTAGGATTGTGGTATCCTAGAGAATCATATTTTAAGCTAATAGGTTACTCAGATGCAGATTTTGCAGGATGTAAAATAGACAGGAAAAGCACTAGTGGAAGCTGCCAATTTCTTGGAGGCATATTGGTTCCTTGGTTTAGCAAGAAACAGAAATCAATTTCCACATCAACTACAAAAGCAGAATATATTACTGCAGGAAGCTGTTGTGCACAGATTCTTTGGATGAAGAATCGGTTACTGGACTATGGGTTAGAATTTTCTAAAATACCTATTTACTGTGATAATCAAAGTGTTATTGTTATGACAAGTAATCCAGTTCAACACTCAATGACAAAGCACATCAGCATTAGGTACCATTTCATAAGGGAACATGTCATGGAAGGTACAGTGGAATTGCATTTTGTTCCAACAGATCAACAACTAGCAGATATCTTCACCAAACCACTATGTGAAGCTACTTTTACAAGACTGGTAAATGAACTTGGAATGGTTTCAGGTTCTTTCTCAAAATCTACTTAGTTTTTATTCTCATGCATCAGACTTTATGATCAGTGTTTACAGATTGTCTTATCTCTATGAAATCTGTGATTAAATTGTAATATATTAAATACTGATTATTATCCGATGTGATTCTATATACTCTGATAGTGTTTTGAATGTTCTATGACTATTCAATCCAATAAGGATTACTGTGCTAGATGATGACCTAGTAGTCTTTAACATACTGGAAATCCCATGTTTGAATTAGTTGTTTATGTGGAAATTCATTAACACAAGCAAATTCTGATTTTGAGCTTAGTCAAATTTACTTTGTGTATCTTATTACTAAGTCACAAACTAGATTCTTGCTTCTTACCTGTCAAATTCTGATGTCAGTAAATCTTAAGGATGAACCACATGCTTGATAAGCCTCACTTATCTGAAGAAAAGAAAAGAAAATTGAAGTCAGGTACTCCTTTGAGATCTAGAGTTAATATGTGAAAAGGAAGACCCAAGTGCATTGCTGGTATTAAGTAATATACATTAGAAAAGTAAATAAATTTTTCTTGGTGACTTTTCACATTCTCTGATTACTGGAGAAATACTCTGATAATAATATAAATTCTGATAGCAGTTGTGACTCACTTACACTGAGAAGCCACTGTAAAAAGGAATTAAAAAAGATGCATAAAATGAGCACATACAGTTGAGGTGGATTCTTGCATAAATTTATTCTATAGTAGACTTTAATCTTTATCTGATATTTTGCTAATGCACACACTCTCACTCCATCTGAATGATGAAAATAACTATGGTGATTAAGTTGCTTCAGACAAACAGTTAAGTGTCATCTGCATAAATTCTGAGGACAAGTTCTGATGGAAGTTCTAATGCTTAAACTCTGAAGAAACAAGTCAGCATTTGTATAAAAAATCACAGAAACAGACATTCACTTTTTGAGTACAGAAGCCATGTTCTGATGACTGTTAAAATCTGATAATAGTCAAGTTCTAATATTAAATCTTGATGGAAACTCTGATGCTTACATGGCATTAATTATTTACTTGACTTATTTGTGGTAAATACTGTAACGGTCATATTTTATCAGAATATATTTAAGTGAGATAAAAACAGTCATAATCATTTGTTTAGTGGGAAACGTATTTGTCTTGAAAAACTGCATGTGCACAATAATTAATGCTTATTTCTCGTGCCCACTAACTCCTACTTTAGCTATTTACTGACTGTTCACATGTTGCCAAGTGTAAATTGTCTGCCATGCTTCACAAATATAGTTGTTATCACGTGGGTTGTATAAATAAGAAAGTTAAAGGATTTTCTAATCTTTTACCTACTTTTCTCATTCTCTCATCTCTCTTATTTTCTCTCACCCACTAATATTCTCTGAAGCTCTATTTTTTCACAGGCATTTTATCAAACACTTTGTGTACACTCTTTTTCTCACTTAATTCTTAACAGAAATGGCACCAAAAGACATCATTTTCAATGGAGCTAAGTTTGTTCCTAACAACTCTTGGCTATTCTGAGCAAGGATGAAGCTCCAGAACTTCACTCCATCCAAGACTTTTTGTCTCAAAGTGAAATTGGGTATGCTTTGACCCAATCAGAAAACTGTGTTTATAGTTCAACAATTGAGGAGCCTGTTCTTCAACAGATGATGGCCAACCTGGGTTATGAGAAGTCTTTGGCAAAGCTGGGTCAATTGAAGAGACCTCACATCAGGAGGGAATGGAATTTCTTCTTTGACTGCATCACAAAGGCCTTTGCCAACAAGTGCTCCAATTTTGATGCTATACCCATACCGAGTCAGCAAATCGGGTATGCTCTCTTGAATCAAACATATTTTGATTATGCAAATGTTATTTTATGATTCATAGGTGATAGGATGACAGAAGATAGAAATACAGTCTATTTTGCTAGATTCTGTCAGCTTATTTACAGTTTATGTTGCTCTGATGCACCCCAACTAGCAAATGAGTTAATTGAACCATTTAAACTCAAGCTCAAGACACTATTCCAGACACAGTGCTCACACCTCTTGTCTCTCCAATCAAAGCTACAGATAATACTGAAGAACAAGGCACAAGTTCTGATATAGATATTCATAATCTGAATATTCCTACTGTTCTTTATTTGGAAGCTTCAATAGCAGCTCAGCCATCTACTGTCAATTCTCCTATCTAACAGGCTGAGATACCAACAACTCCAATTCTGGAGATAAATTCTGATGATCAGAATTTAGATGAAATTGTTTCAGAATCTCCTATAGCCTCATACACTCTTGTATTATCAGAGGATAATGAGTCTTCTTCAAGTTCTGGAGACAGTGTTTCAGTAGATACTCCAGCTCTCACTCTTGGCAAGGAGGCACTTATTGAAAAGTTTGTTGAACAAGTTGCTCCTATTCCTTGAGAAGATACTCATAGAGGAGTGGAGTGGACCAAGAAGTGGAATGAAACTGAGTTCATTCCAAGCTCAAAAGTTCTGTCAGAGCATAATGCTAAAGCTGATGAGTTGCTAACAAATTCTGATTTCAAGACATAACTCAAAGTCACAGCTCTATCTACTAAAAATCTTCAAGGTCTACACTCTCAAACTCATGCTAAGGTTGATAAACTTATTGAGTCAGCTGAAAACCTAGATATGACTCTCAAGTTAGACAAGTCAAGGATTATCAGACCTATAAATGAGAAAGTTGAAGCAATTGAGAAGATTCAGGAGAAGCAACAGGCCCAAATTACTGAGGTCCTGCAGAATCAAGCTTCTCAAAAAGCTCAACTGGATGAAATTCAATCTTCAGTAGAACTTCTTCTCTCTCCCCTACTACCTGATGATGCCAAAAAGGGGGAGAAGGTAGTTAAGTTCAAATGCTCACCTACTCTAATACTGAAGAAGAAAGATGACAAAGGTGATGATCAGGGAAACTCTGATAAGAGTAGAGGTCATGGAAAAGATCAAGGTCAAGGGAAAAGCTGTGGCGCCCTCCAAACCCGGGTCAGAAGTTTGGGTCCACACACACCTTATTTAAAACCTGCTTATAACAATATTAAAGATAATAATAATATGCAATGACCTTATTTACTAACTACCACGGATCGCAACAGGTTAAAGTATGCACACAAGCCAAACACACAAATATATTACAAACCGTTCAAATCCCAACTATTCCAAACTCAAACTGAGTATTAAACATTATTACAACCTTTTACAGACTTAAATTATTCCAAAAGAAGCCTACTAGCT
The DNA here is from genome assembly GCF_009905375.1 of Apium graveolens. Classification (NCBI taxonomy): domain Eukaryota; kingdom Viridiplantae; phylum Streptophyta; class Magnoliopsida; order Apiales; family Apiaceae; genus Apium; species Apium graveolens. The sequence continues at coordinate 44,984,848 of NC_133647.1, read as the reverse complement.
CAGCTTCCTCAACCTGAACCCCTAGCTCTCGTGCTGGACTGGGGATCCTCTTTACCAACTGGTTCCTTTTTAACTGGAAAGAATATAAACAATATTGCACAAATGAGCTAACTAGCTCAGCAAGTCACAATGACAAAACTGAAAATAATGATCATCAGGTGAACATGATTATGATATCAAGTGAATAATGGATTGTGATTTAGAATTGGATATTATACTTTTAATTTAAAAACCAAGGTTAGGCTGCTGATCAGTCACGCACTAACCCCGAGCAAGGCACACAGCATTGCTCTAACTACTGGATCCAAGGCACACATTAGCCTAACTTGACCATTGTATGGTCTGACCACGAATCTGGTCCACAATTTTATAAAAACAATCCAATTCCAACATAACAACAGAATATACAATAATAAACAATAACCGGAATCAATAACAACAATAAGTGTTTAACAATAAAAGGGTTTTAATCCTTGTGAGGATCAATAAGGAAATTTAAAAGCTTGGATGCTGGGTAATGAAAGAATTGGATAACAAAGGAATCAACATTTCAGGGTTTCAAAGATTTGGGCTTTCAAAGCATAGGATGCAATGGTTGAGTATACAAGTAATTTAGTTCAGTGTTTGGGATTCTATTTGCATGTATTTGTAGAGTAGTATCGTATACTTGAGGTTCGTGTCTGGGTATACAACAATCAATGGTCTAGAAAGAATAAGGTTCATGGCTCAAGAACAATAACTGAAATCAGGGTTTGGTTTTAAGTGATTCAAAGCACTTGCAATATCAACCAGACTATCAAGTACTGCAATATCTCGAGAAAGTTCAGAACACTTGCTTGGTATTAGCTTACTACACTGCACTTGCTTCCAATCACAACCGTCTTACCCCTCAACTATCTGTTTCCCTTTCCTACGTCTTGCCTCTTCTGCTCACATATCATAAGCATCTATCAATAATTGACTCATAGAATTCTATTCAACACATACTTCTATCTACCCTTCGTTTTACCCAAATCCGATTAACGGATTGAAAGTTATGCAATAATCAAGTAAACACTGAATATATAGACCGATAGTCAATTAACAAGTCACATATAGCACATAATACATCATGTAATCAATGATATATCATTTATAAAGAAGTCTCGGGTCATAAATAGGCTTTCTGGTATTTAAAATGATTTTTAAAACATTTTTCGGAATTAAAACGGATTGTTGAATCAATTTCGGGTTAATAAACAGGGTTCGGTTGGCCAATTCTGGCTCCGCAACAATTTTAGAATAATTATCGAGCCTTGAAAATAATTTAGAATACTAATTTAAAGCTGGAAACTATTTTTCAGAATTTTTAAATCATTTTTAAATAATTAAATCTAATTAAATAATTAGTTAAAACCAATTAATAATTAATTAAATCAATTAATCAATTAATTTTCGAATTAATTGACCAATTAATCAATTAAAATTAATTGAAATTAATTAACTAATTAATTTAGATTTATTTTTGAATTAAAAATAATTTTCGGAATTAAAATAATAATCTTTATAAATTTTCCGAAATTAAAAATTAATTTTTATAATAAAAATAAATAGGAAATATGTTTTTTAAACATTTTTAAAACAGGAATCCTAAATTTGCAAAGTCTGGAAACTTCAGGGAACTAACTGTATCGTCCCCAAAAGTCCAGGGACCAAACTGCAAATTTTACACCCCGTCGCCGGAAAACACAGAGGTGGCCGGAGAACACGTTCCCGGCGTCCTCACCCCACCAACAACTCCAGATCACATCTATATTTCACCAGGATCTCAACCATACCAACATATCATTCTAATCATCCCTGAGTTGGCCGGAATTTGGCCGTGAAGTTTTGCAGTTTCCGGCGAAATTCGGAAAATTTAAAAAGACAACTCCCTTCTCTACAGACCTCGGTGATTCATGAAACTTATACGACTAGATTGCAAATTTCATAGAGAACACAATCCGCTATATCACAACATCAATCTATTCCAGAATAAGAAACCCCCAAATTTCAATTAAGAACATTCATACGGGTTATAAACCCTAATTTTGAAATTCGAAAATCAAACTTAAATTTGAACATGTTATTGAACTCCAAATCAGACGTATAATATACCAAAATCATCAGGAAAACAAGCTCTACAACATGCGATCATCAAATCATACAAACAATCATCCGAACAAAAATTCATATTTTTCATAAAAATAATTCGAAAATAATTAAATTTTTAGAAATTAAACCTTTGATTCTGCAGGTGTAGGGATTACAGATTCTGATAGAGCTTCTCAAGACCTTCAAATCCAGTACTCGAGCTTTTCAAACAAAGATCAATAACACCTTCAAAAGTTGGTTTGATTCTTGAAACAGTTTATGAATATAGGATTTTTCTCTGTAAAATTATATATTTATCTGTCTGCAAATGATTTTGATATGAAATAAAATACGGAAAAAGGCTATTTATATTTATGGAAAATTAGTATCCCGTCGGATCATTCCGAATATAAAACGGTACGTTTATTTGTAAAAATTGATCCAAACGGTATCGGTTTTCGGGATAATTATCCAAATCAGTAAATTTGTACTGCGGTCTTCGTCTCAGCGCCTAGTTACACGTACTACGAAGTGATAATTGGGATAGTTTAATAAAAAGCTCCCGTTTATCGAAAATACGAGTTTTATTGATTTACCTAAACGAATATTGTATCGAAAATGTTGCGCCGGGACCCGCGCAGAACAAACCGTACGCCGGATCGAAAAAGTTGAAACATTGAATATGCTCGGAATATTACAATTAGGTTAGGAAGGAGTTCTCGGAAGAGTTTCGGGTTCCAAAAATGTAACAACGGGTGACGTCGGTTGGTTCCCGTTTTTATAAAATAGATTTTAAATACTCGGAAAAAGATTTTATAAATTTCATATGATCCTTATAAATCCATAAATCAACATAAAAATAATTAGGAAGATATGACAATCATCTATATTTTATTTTGGACATATAAAAATTAAAATACTCAATTAATATTACTTTTAAATATCCAAGTACAGATAACGCTTAACAATTAACTCACAGAATAGATATTGAACACACATAATAATTATTTAATAGCAAAAATAATTACACGATATATCCCGGATATTACATCCTTCCCCCCTTAAAAGGATTCTGTCCTCAGAATCTCCTAAGAAAACAAATGAGGGTATTTTTCTCTCATATCACTTTCTAACTCCCAGGTCGACTCTTCAACCTTTGGGTTTCTCCACAATACTCTTACTAACTTTACCACTTTATTTCTCAATACTTTCTCTCTTTCCTCTAGAATCTCTATCGGACTCTCTACATATGATAAATCTGCCTGAAGCTCTATTGGCTCATATTCTATTACATGCCTGGAGTCTGGATTATATTTCTTGAGCATAGATACGTGAAAAACATTGTGAATGTGCTCCATGTGCGGAGGTAACGCCAATTCGTAAGCTACTTTGCCAACGCGCTTTAGGATCTCAAAAGGTCCGACATATCTTGGGCTTAGCTTCCCTTTCTTCCCAAACCTCATTAGTCCTTTCCATGGGGATACTTTCAGTAATATCAAGCTTCCTTCTTCAAATTCCATGTCTTTCCTTGACTGGTCTGCATATTTCCTCTGACGATCTTGTGCGGCTATCAATCTCTTCTGAATAATTTCAACAATTTCATTTGTCTGTTGTACTAGTTCAGGTCCAAGTATCTTGCGTTCTCCTACTTCGTCCCAATATACTGGAGATCTACATTTACGTCCATAAAGGGCTTCATAGGGTGGCATCCCAATACTGGCATGATAACTGTTGTTGTAAGCAAACTCTACTAGAGGTAAATGTTCGTCCCAACTTCCTTTGAAATCAATAGCACAAACACGTAACATGTCCTCGATTGTCTGGATCGTTCTTTCACTTTGGCCATCCGTCTGCGGGTGATAGGCCGTACTCATATTTAGTCTTGTTCCCAAACATTCTTGAAAACTCTTCCAAAATCTTGAATTAAACCTTGGATCTCGATCAGATATGATAGACACGGGAACTCCATGACGAACTACAATTTCCTTTAGGTACATATGGACCAACTTGTCGAGCGAAAATCTTTCATTTATAGGCAGAAAATGAGCTGACTTGGTAAGTCTATCCACTATAACCCAAATGGCATCATGATTAACCCTTGTCCTTGGTAATCCAACTATAAAATCCATGGCAATATATTCCCACTTCCATTCTGGAATCTCCAATGGCTGTAGCAATCCGCTTGGCCTCTGATGTTCTGCTTTAACCCTCTGACAGGTATAACATTTGCTAACCCATTCCGCAATTTCCCTCTTCATGTCTGGCCACCAATAATTCTTCTTTAAATCTCTATACATCTTGGTACTCCCTGGATGGATGGAATACTTTGAATTATGTGCCTCCTGTAGAATTTCATTCTTTAACTCCATCACCGGTGGAATCCAAATTCTAGATGAAAACCTCAGAATACCTTGGTCATCTTATTGCGTGCATAATTCCTCACCTACCAAATGATTTATACCTTGATCCATTACCTCTTTCTGGCATTTCTTTATTTTCTCCAATAACTCCGGTTAGAAAATCATATTATACACTTTTGCTTCCTTAGGCTTGCAAATTCTAATCTCCAATTCCAATTTCTGAAATTCTTTATATATCTCTTCAGGTACGGATAACACATTTAACCTTTCCTTTCGACTTAACACGTCTGCTACAACGTTCGCCTTACCGGGATGATAATTAATCGAGCAATCATAATCCTTGATCAATTCTAACCATCTCATTTGCCTCATATTAAGTTCCTTCTGGGTAAATATGTACTTTAAGCTTTTGTGATCCGTATAAATCTCACATTTCTCTCCATACAGATAATGTCTCCTAATCTTCAAAGCGAAAACTATAGCTGCTAGCTCCAAGTCATGAGTAGGATACTTTTGTTCGTGTGGTTTCAATTGCCTTGACGCATACGCAATCACCTTTTCGTGCTGTATTAAAACACATCCTAGTCCTTTGTGAGAAGCATCGCTATAAATTACGAAATTCCCTTGATCGTCTGAAAGTGACAAAACAGGTGTCGTGATTAATCTCCACTTCAACTCTTGAAAACTTTCTTCGCACTTGTCGTTCCATATAAACTTTTCATTCTTTCGTGTAAGCTTTGTCAATGGTGTTGCAATCCTTGAGAAATTCTTAACGAATCGTCGATAATATCCTGCCAATCCCAAGAAACTTCTTACCTCAGTAGGTGTTCTCGGTCTCTCCCAATTTGTAATTGCTTCGATCTTTGCCGGGTCCACTTTGATCCCTTCGTTACTGACTATGTGTCCTAAGAATTGAACTTCCTGTAGCCAAAACTCACATTTCGAGAATTTAGCATATAACTTCTTTTTCCTTAAAATTTCCAAAGTCGTTCTCACATGTTCCGCATGATCCTCTTCTGTCTTTGAATAGATCAAAATATCGTCTATAAATACAATAACGAACTTGTCCAAATATTTCTTGAAAATTCTGTTCATCGGGTCCATAAATGCTGCCGGGGCGTTGGTCAATCCAAAAGGCATTACTAGAAATTCATAATGTTCATACCTTGTTCGAAAAGCTGTCTTTGGTATATCTTCTGGCTTGATCTTCAGTTGATGATATCCCGATCTTAAATCGATTTTGGAGAAATACTTGGCTCCCTTCAATTGGTCAAACAAATCATCAATTCTAGGTAACGGATATTTATTCTTGATTGTAAGCTTGTTGAGCTCCCTATAGTCGATACATAGTCTCATGCTTCCATCTTTCTTCTTGACAAATAATATCGGTGCTCCCCACGGGGATACACTGGGTCTGATTACTCCTTTCTCTAACAACTCCTGTAACTGTTTCGCTAGCTTTTTCATCTCAACAGGCACCATTCTGTACGGGGCCTTGGATACTGGTTATGTTCCAGGTGTTAAGTCGATCGCAAATTCAATTTCTCTATCTAGAGGAAGTCCTGGTAACTCGTCGGGAGATACGTCTGGAAATTCATTCACTACTGGAATATCTTCAAGTGTTGCTGGCTCCTGACTCTTGTCAATCACGTAGGCTATAAAATGCTCGCATCCTTGCCGTAATAACTTCTTAGCTTGAATTATTGTTAAGAACTTCTTTACTTGCTTCTGTCCCTTGAACGTTACTATCTTTTCATCAGGCGTCTTCACTATTACCTTCTTATTTCGACAATTTATCTGGGCATCGTGCTTAGATAACCAATCCATCCCTAATATAACGTCAAATTCTCCTAACTTAAATGGTATCAAATCTACACAAAACTTACTACCAGAAATCTCAACCTCACAATTTCTACAAACTTGATTCATAGTTACACGTTCTTGATTTGCTAACTTCACAGTCATTATTTCATTTAAATACCCAACTGGACAATTTAACTTACTAACAAAATCTTGTGAAATAAATGATCGAGTTGCTCCCGAATCTATTAACACTTTGGCACATAAAGAATTCAAATTAAGCGTACCTACCACGACATCCGCATCCTGGATAGCATCCCTCACTGACATGTCGAAGACTCTAGCCCTTGGAGTCTCATTTACTGTTGGGGTAGATCCCATGATCCTCAAGGCATTACTGACTGGGGCTGCTGTCTTGCAATCCCTGGCCATATGCCCTGGTTTTCCACATTTGAAGCACGTAAATCCAATGGCGGGAACCTTTACCGCTGAATTTCGGATAGGCTGATCCTTATTTGCTGGCTCTCTAGCTGGCTGATTTCGGCACTCCCTCGAATAGTTCCCTTTCTGGTTGCATTTGAAATATACCACATTCAACTTGTTATCAACTCATCCATGCTTCTTTCCACAAACTTGACAATCTGGAAAAGTTAATCTCAACTGATTCGGCTGATTCACATTAGCTGGACGGTTGCCCTGGCCTCCGTCTCCTGCATTTTGTCTCCTGAAATTAAAATTTCTCCCTGGCTGGAACTTGCCCTTCTTAAAGTTTGGAAACTTCCCTGGTTGTGACTGACCCTCACTTCCCTCAATTTTCCTTTTCTTGCTTTCCTTTTCCTTCTGGAACATCTCACTCTCTGTCTCTGCGATCATAGCCTTCTGTACAACCCCTGCATAGGTCTCCAACTCAAAAATAGCTACCTTCCCTCTGATCCATGGCTTCAAGCCTTGCTGGAATCTCTTAGCTTTCTTTCTATCAGTATCAACATACGACGGCACATACCTTGACAATTCTTCAAATTTACTCTCATAATCTGCCACCGACATAGTTCCTTGCTTTAACTCTAAAAACTTCAGCTCCATCTGATCTTGAACAAACTGAGGAAAATACTTTTCTAGAAATAATTCCTTAAACCTCTCCCAAGTAATAACATCTATACCTTCCAATATCTTCACCATCTCCCACCAGTAGGTGGCCTCATTCTTCAAATAGTAACTTGCAAACTCAACCTTCTGCTCCTCTTTCACTTTTACCAAGGCAAATGCCTTCTCTATTTCCTTTAACCACACATTTTCTTCAATTGGCTCTAAGGAACCCTTGAATTCTGGTGGGTTTACTGCCTGAAAAGTTTTGAAAGTTACCTGGGGATTAGTCTGTCTTTGTTGTTGTTGTGCCAGGTGAACTGTTTGTTGGGCCAAAATTTGAAGAATCTGGGCTATTGCTGGGTCCATGGGTCCTGGGTTCACATTCGGGTTTGTATCATCTTGGTTGTTATTGTTGGTTTCTTCATTTTGGGTGTTGGTGCGGGTATTTCTTTTGGGAGGCATTTTCTGTAAAGAATCAATCAATTTATTTAGCTTTTGAATCAAATCTTTGCATAAAGGAAAAGTTTTGTAAAACAGGAATATCTCTTTTTGAAAATAGTTGTAACTAAGTAAATTGCATGCTTCTTTACAGAATATAAATAGTTATGGAAAATAGGGTACATGGTGTCACAGGGTATAACTGGTGCAATAAATAAGGTAAGGTAAAACAGGTGCAATAGAGTAAATGACAGTGCTGGAAAGGAAAAAGGTACTGATATATATATAGATCAAAAGTTTTAGGTAGTACAAGCGTAAAGACGCTTCGGAAGTAAAAGCAAAAAGGGTACAACATCCTACTCACTCGTCAGCATCGCTAGTCTATAAATACAACTCAAAAGTCTACTGATACACACTACACACTACTGTACATACTATACAACCATAACAACACTGCTCAATATCTTCATCTCTGAATCTCTGGCTCATGGCAAATCTGGACCTCCTATCTCTTCAAGCTCCTCTAGAACCCACTTAGCCCACTCTACTAGGAAATCAGGGGTGATGTCCTCATGTGTAGCCTCAGCAATCCTCACAGCAGCTGCTCTAAGAAATGCCTGGAGCCTCTCCCTAAGTCGCCTCTCACCACTCCCCATCTCTCTGGTACGCATGATATACAATAACTCCTGGATCTGACCCTGTAGGAATCGCTGCTCCATAAGGCAAGCCTCAAACTGATGATATGGGACAGGATAGGAAGAGAACTGGAAAGGTACTCCTGTGACTGAATGACTAGTAAAGCCTGAATCAGCAGGTGGGGGTCCTCTGACAGGTGGCCTCATGCCTGGAGGTGGAATAGCCTGCAGTGGTACGGGCTGCAACACAAGTGGAGGTAGTATAGCCAATACTGGTGGAACAACAGGATGTGGATCCGAAGACGGCACTCCAACTGAAGGCTCTGAATGATCAGCTGATACGGGAATAAAAGAGTCAGCCATCGCTGCTATCTGAAATCATATCACAATATAAGAATCTCGTACCATAACGCGAATTACACTAATACCTGATATACCGAAGCACTCAACCTCTCGACGTTCTATCTTTCTATTCCTTACTTCTAATCCTAATCCTCTACCCATTCCCGTCAACCTAGGCTTGTGTCAGTGACTTATAACTTGTAGCTCTGATACCAAACCTGTGGCGCCCTCCAAACCCGGGTCAGAAGTTTGGGGTCCACACACACCTTATTTAAAACCTGCTTATAACAATATTAAATATAATAATAATATGCAATGAACCTATTTACTAACTACCACGGATCACAACAGGTTAAAGTATGCACACAAGCCAAGCACACTAATATATTACAAACCGTTCAAATCCCAACTATTCCAAACTCAAACTGAGTATTAAACATTATTACAACCTTTTACAGACTTAAATTATTCCAAAAGAAGCCTACTAGCTCAGCTTCCTCAACCTGAACCCCTAGCTCTCGCGATGGACTGGGGATCCTCTTTACCAACTGGTTCCTTTTTAACTGGAAAGAATATAAACAACATTGCACAAATGAGCTAACTAGCTCAGCAAGTCACAATGATAAAACTGAGAATAATGATCATCAGGTGAACATGATTATAATATCAAGTGAACAATGGATTATGATTTAGAATTGGATATTATACTTTTAATTTAAAAACCAAGGTTAGGCTGCTGATCAGTCACGCACTAACCCCGAGCAAGGCACACAGCATTGCTCTAACTACTGGATCCAAGGCACACATTAGCCTAACTTGACCATTGTATGGTCTGACCACGAATCTGGTCCACAATTTTATAAAAACAATCCAATTCCAATATAACAACAGAATATATAATAATAAACAATAACCGGAATCAATAACAACAATAAGTGTTTAACAATGAAAGGGTTTTAATCCTTGTGAGGATCAATAAGGCAATTTAAAAGCTTGGATGCTGGGTAATGAAAGAATTGGATAACAAAGGAATCAACATTTCAGTGTTTCAAAGATTTGGGCTTTCAAAGTATAGGATGCAATGGTTGAGTATACAAGTAATTTAGTTCAGTGTTTGGGATTCTGTTTGCATGTATTTGTAGAGTAGTATTGTATACTTGAGGTTCGTGTCTGGGTATACAACAATCAATGGTCTAGAAAGAATAAGGTTCATGGCTCAAGAACAATAACTGAAATCAGGGTTTGGTTTCCAGTGCTTCAAAGCACTTGCAATATCAACCAGACTATCAAGTACTGCAATATCTCGAGAAAGTTCAGAACACTTGCCTGGTATTAGCTTACTACACTGCACTTGCTTCCAATCACAACCGTCTTACTACTCAACTATCTATTTCCCTTTCCTACGTCTTGCCTCTTCTGCTCACATATCATAAGCATCTATCAATAATTGACTCATAGAATTCTATTCAACACATACTTCTATCTACCCTTCGTTTTACCCAAATCCGATTAACGGATTGAAAGTTATGAAACAATCAAGTAAACACTGAATATATAGACCGATAGTCAATTAACAAGTCACATATAGCACATAATACATCACGTAATCAATGATATATCATTTATAAAGAAGTCTCGGGTCATAAATAGGCTTTCTGGTATTTAAAATGATTTTTAAAACATTTTTCGGAATTAAAACGGATCGTTGAATCAATTTCGGGTTAATAAACAGGGTTCGGTTGGCCAATTCTGGCTCTGCAACAATTTTAGAATAATTATCGAACCTTGAAAATAATTTAGAATACTATTTTAAAGCTCGAAACTATTTTTCGGAATTTTTAAATCATTTTTAAATAATTAAATCTAATTAAATAATTAATTAAAATCAATTAATAATTAATTAAATCAATTAATCAATTAATTTTCGAATTAATTGACCAATTAATCAATTAAAATTAACTGAAATTAATTAACTAATTAATTTAGATTTATTTTTGAATTAAAAATAATATTCGGAATTAAAATAATAATTTTTAGAATTTTCAGAAATTAAAAATAAATTTTTATAATAAAAATAAACAGGAAATATGTTTTTTAAACATTTTTAAAACAGGAATCCTAAATTTGCAAAGTCTGGAAACTTCAGGGACCTAACTGCATCGTCCCCAAAAGTTCAGGGACCAAACTGCAAATTTTACACCCCGTCGCCGGAAAACACAAAGGTGGCCGGAGAACACGTTCCCGGCGTCCTCACCCCACCAACACCTCCAGATCACATCTATATTTCAACAGGATCTCAACCATACCAACAAATCATTTTAATCATCCCTGAGTTGGCCGGAATTTGGCCGTGAAGTTTTGCAGTTTCCAGCGAACTTCGGAAAATTTCAGAAGACAACTCCCTTCTCTACAGACCTCGGTGATTCATGAAACTTATACGACTAGATTACAAATTTCACAGAGAACACAATCCACTATCACAACATCAATCTATTCCAGAATAAGAAACCCCCAAATTTCAATTAAGAACATTCATACGGATTATAAACCCTAATTTTGAAATTCGAAAATCAAACTTAAATTTGAACATGTTATTGAACTCCAAATCAGACGTATAATATACCAAAATCATCAGGAAAACAAGCTCTACAACATGCAATCATCAAAACATACAAACAATCATCCGAACAAAAATTCATATTTTTCATAAAAATAATTCGAAAATAATTAAATTTTTAGAAATTAAACCTTTGATTCTGCAGGTGTAGGGATTACAGATTCTGATAGAGCTTCTCAAGACCTTCAAATCCAGTACTCGAGCTTTTCAAACAAAGATCAATAACACCGTCAAAAGTTGGTTTGATTCTTGAAACAGTTTATGAATATAGGATTTTTCTCTGTAAAATTATATATTTATCTGTCTGCAAATGATTTTGATACGAAATAAAATACGGAAAAAGGCTATTTATATTTACGGAAAATTAGTATCCCGTTTGATCATTCCGGATATAAAACGGTACGTTTATTTGTAAAAACTGATCCAAACGGTATCGGTTTTCGGGATAATTATCCAAATCAGTACAATTTGTACTGCGGTCTTGGTCTCAGCGCCTAGTTACACGTACTACGAAGTGATAATTGGGATAGTTTAATAAAAAGCTCTCGTTTATCGAAAAAACGGGTTTTATTGATTTACCTAAACGAATATTGTATCGAAAATGTTGCGCCGGGACCCGCGCAGAACAAACCGTACGCCGGATCGAAAAAGTCGAAACATGGAATATGCTCGGAATATTACAATTAGGTTAGGAAGGAGTTCTCGGAAGAGTTTCGGGTTCCAAAAACGTAACAACGGGTGACGTCGGTTGGTTCCCGTTTTTAAAAAATAGATTTTAAATACTCGGAAAAAGATTTTATAAATTTCATATGATCCTTATAAATCCATAAATCAACATAAAAATAATTAGGAAGATATGACAATCATCTATATTTTATTTTGGACATATAAAAATTAAAATACTCAATTAATATTACTTTTAAATATCCAAGTACAAATAACGCTTAACAATTAACTCACAGAATAGATACTGAACACACATAATAATTATTTAATAGCAAAAATAATTACACGATATATCCCGGATATTACAAAAGCAACAAGGTTTCTTCTAGGAAACTAATCTCTGATGCAAGCAAATCTTCTACTCAGAAGAAGACAAGTTCTGAAGCTGCTCAAACTCAAAATCTAATAGCAAGTACTGATACTCAAAATCTGATATCAAGTTCTGATGTTCTGATTCAAGGAGGAAGTAAAGACTCTCAGAAGTTTTTGCAAACTCTGAAGCTCAAGGGAAAGCAGACTACTATCTACTACAAGGATCCCAAGATTCAGACACTTGATGAAGAGATTGCTAGAAGATTATTTCTGATGCATAATCATGGAATGGATTTAGAAAATCTCAAGGAGGAAGAAGCTAGATTTAAAGCTGAAAAGACAAATCTAAATCCAAAAGCTTCTATTGCAAAGAAACCTCCAAGGCCTAAGGAAAAAGGCATTGTGATCAAGGAGAAATCAAATACTGAGGCATCAAATCTCAAAACAAGATCACAGATTGAGATTGATCTCAAAGATAAAGGGAAAGGAAAAGTTGATGAACCCAAAATTCCTCAAATCCGGATGAAACCTATGTGCAAAATGGTTCAAGTTCATGATGATACTCTTGATGAAGATGAATATGTTCAAACTCTAAAAAGAAGGAAGATTACTGAAGAATCCAAGACAACCTCTGACAGAGCTCAAGTTGATTTAGACAAGATGAAAGTAGCTGATAAAAAGAAACTTCTATGGAAAAATGTCAAAGCATCAGATCCAAAGAAAAGCCAATTGTTGTCTGATTTCTTGATTATTGGGTTGAATGCTAGAGAACCAAAAAACAGAGCAGGGCTAGGTTTTGATGAAGCTAAGATCAAGACAGGAGTTGAAGTTGCTACTAGAGATCCATTTTTGTTAACTGACAGACCTCTTGAAGATGTTACACAGAAACACCTTAATAAGGTTATCTCTGTTCAAGTGGTACTGGATGCTCATGACAAGCAGAATGTCAAAGAAAATCTGATTCTATTTCTTGAAGATGGAAGGACATATCAAATTTCAGAATCAGATGTGCTGAACAAATCTTTGAAAGAACTTCAATTCTTTCATTATCTTTTAGAGATAAAGTCTGATATTACCAGGAGATGGTCAAATTTCATAATGAAGACCATAAGAGATAAAGCAAGAATTTATGGTTCAAGGGTTACAGAATTCATTCCAAACATAGTTCAAGATGATGGAAGTGAAATTCCAATGAAGAAGGATTTTGCTAAACTTGAAGTGATACTAAAAGAGAAATGTATATACTACAATGAAGATTCTTCTCATCCAAGGGTTATAAGACTGGGTAATGGTTTAGAAAGAAACCATATCTCTGCTCTAAGGACTGCAATCTACCAGATTGGAAGTCAGGGTGAAGAATTGAAGCAAGTCAAAGCTACACATCTCAAGTCTTGAGGAATAAAGAAGAAAAGCTGATATCAAACTTTGTAAAGAATCACTATGGATTGAGATTGACTTAGTGAGATTGGTAAAAGCTACAAGGACTGTAATTTGCAGTTAATTGTCTATTTAAACTCTCATTGCATTTGTACTTAAATGTTTTTGACATCATCAAATCTATTAACTTGTATATTTTGCATAATTTACAAGTTAGGGGAGATTGTTAGATATATTTGAGATGTCATGTCTAATCTGATTTGTGTTTAGTTTTCAGAACTTAACAACAGAACATATCAGGACGTACTGAAATCAGGACTTGCTGAAGTCAGAGCATAATATCAGAACTTAAGATACATATCAATACTTAAGTGCGGGAAGACTTTCAGTTAAGGAATGAAGCTGATTTACAGGAGAAGATCGAAATAATAGAAGATATGCATGGAAAGAGTTAGAGGACTAGAAGACTTGTAGAAGATATCTAATTGATATATTTTAGGAGACATAATTATATTGCATATCAATTAGAATATATCTTGTAACTGTGTACTATATAAACACAGCTTAGGGTTTATACTATAGGTGTTATCATTATCCAGAAGATTATTCTTTGTAACCCTAGCAGCTCTTAGTGATATCTGTTCATCACTGAGAGAGAACAACAGTTCATATTGTAACAGAGTTTATTGAATATACTTGATCTTTGTTACATACTTGTGTTCAGATCGATTTAATTGTATAAACATTGTATCCAACCCTCTTCTATAGTGTTGTGTGACCTAACATTTGAGTTTTATATGGATTCACGCTTTTATTCACAACACATAAATAACACAAATATGCTTATCTGATTGTGCAATGATGGAGGTCCATAAAAGACCTATACAATAGTACCCATGTAACGAGCATTAAGTTAGCGGATCCCAGACTATATAAGCCCTAGGTCACTTGGCACAAAGTCCCCTAAGAATTTAATAACTCGAGTAATAAAGAGCCCGCTCGTGATCAATTATACATAACACTTATTTTTTCTTTTTTTTCTTTCTACGATTTCTGAATGAGTGCGTTTTGCTCCATCTCATTCAACCCTAGACTACTCATATAAAATGAGCTGGCTACTAGCCATTTGACACCTAGCCACAACAACTAGCAATTAAATCCAATTTTCTCCAATTTTTAAATATCCATGCTAATTTATTATTAAGAGAATATCCTAAATTCTAAATATAAACAAGCGATTAAACTTCGATAAACAAATAAACCATGACCATGATCTAGCACTCAAGCAACCTATAAGACTTAGTGAAATAAAATTATCCCTAGCATGCAAATCAATTCGATAAGACTTAACCTTACTAAATACGACATCACTACACTAGCATCAAATCACAAATCAATCGGAAAAATCATCTAAGGGATCATGTTATTATGCAAATGCATGAACTAAATGAACAAACTATCATAACAACTACAAAAATAAAATAAATAAAAAAATATGACAAAATATGCAACTATATGCACTAAACTATCATGAATATGCAAACTATATGCGACTCACACAAAATATATTCCTTCAACTACTACCCCCAAACTTTAAATTTTCACTGTCCTTAGTGAAGGTAATAAGGAATCTGGCATAGCTACTCAGGATCAGGATCCTCACCCCCAACGGGTGAAGTGTTAGGCGTGTCTGGAGGTGGATACACAGAGCCCTCACCAAATACTTGCCACTGGATGTCAACACATGTGGCTCTGAATGCAGTCCCTAGTGCCTGAGTGAGATCACGTGTAAACTGACTATGGATGTCATGCATCGCATCCATCCTCCTTGCTAGACGCCTATACTGCATCATGCTCATACCAACTCCAACATCTGCTCCTGCTTCCTCCTGCTCCTATTGTGATGGACCAGCCTCTTCACCCAACTGAGACCTCCAAGTGGCTCCAACATCTGCTTCTGCTCAATCACTCTCCTTATCGCATCCACACTGTACTCTACCGTCATCCCCCTAACCAAAGTGAAACCATTCTTCTCCGCCTTAGCATTAGCATAAAACTCTCGAACAATACTCATGGGCACAGCAGCGGGTACCTCACAAAAAACAACCCAGCCCATCTCCAAGATCATCTCCAACAACTTACCATATTTCCTTGAAGGAAAAAAACCTTGCTCCTTTGCTATAGGCTTCGAGAGAAGCCTCGTATACTCTGCTTCAGCCTCGGGAGTTGAAAACCTTGGCCTCACACCTCCTGCACTCGAAGAATCAGTGGTGTTGCTGCTTACTTGAGTTCTTTGCCTTTTGGGTGCCATTGGGATTGAATAAGAGAGAATAAAAGATAAGTGTTTGAGAAAAAATTGTGTTTGAGAATTTGAGAAGTGGTGGAGAAGTTTGTGTGTAAGTGTATGTATATATAGGAGGTTGGAAGAGAACTAGATATGGAATATAAAATGGGAATTGATTATGGGAATAATGGGAATAATGGGTTGATTTGGAGAGGGAAATTTGGGATGTGGTAGAGGAAAATTCAGGAAGGAATTGATTTTTAAAAGAAGTCCCCTATTTTCTCTTTATTCCCATCTTTTTTATTTTTTTCAGACTCAGGGGCAGCGCGGCCACGCGCTACCTCAGAGCGGGTGCGCCGTGCTTCTGTCTTTTCAGCACGGGCGCACTCTTTCCTGGAAAATGGGCATAGTTGCCCCGCTTCCTCAGCGCGGGCGCGCCGTGCCACTGTACTTGGCCCCAAATTTTATTTTATTTTTGATTTTTTTATGTTTTTTCTCTTTTCTTTCTTCTTCCTCTATCTACTAATGTACAACAAACTTGGGTTGCCTCCCAAAAAGCGCTTGCTTTACGTCGTTAGCTTGACACAGAAATGCGAGATCAAACGGATAATAAAACGACACTAACCACCTCGGAGTTTGCCGTGTCATAATAGTAATGCTTCAACGTCTGACCATTTACCTAGAATGCCTGGCCGGATCATTCTAAAAAATCTACACCGCTCCATGTCAGAAGCCCTGACCACCTTGACTTCAGCTTTCCAGGAAAAAAAAGGAGATGAGAGTTGAAAAAAATAACTTATTGTCCCGGCACAAATTATTTGAGCACTAGACCCCTATCATGCCACCTTTTGACTTTCTCCTTATACATGTTGTTATTTTCATATGCTTGAAGTCGAAACTCGTCGAGTTCATTCAATTGAAGCATCCTCTTCATTCCAGCAGCATCCAAATCAAGATTCAACTTCTTCAAAGCCCAATACGCTTTATGCTCGAGCTCCACCGGAAAATAACACCCCTTATCATAAACCAACTGAAATGGCGACATTCCCAATGGAATCTTGTATGCTGTTCTATACGCCCAAACAGCTTCATCAAGCTTCAAAGACCAATCTCTTCTCGATGGACACACAACCTTCTCCAAAATGCGCTTGATCTCTCTGTTAGATACCTCAGCTTGACCATTCGTCTGAGGATGATAAGTCGTAGCAATGCAATGATTCACATTATACCTTTGCATCATAGCAGTGAACTTGCGATTACAAAAATGTGACCCCTCATCACAGATTATGACTCTCGGAGTTCCAAATCTTTGTGAATATCTACTTATGAAGAAAATTAAGCACTACCTTCGCATCGTTTGTTGGCAACGCCTTAACTTCAACCCATTATGAGACATAATAAACCGCCAACAAGATATACTGATTGTTACAAGATGAGATAAATGACCCCATGAAGTCAATTTCCCAAACATCGAAGACTTCAACCTCGAGAAGCACATTAAGAGGCATCTTATCCCTCTTGGACATATTAACCACACGTTGACATGGATCACATTTCAAAATGAACTGATGAGCATCTTTAAACAAGGTCGGCCAAAAGAAACCTGCTTGAAGAATACGAGATGCTGTCTTTTCTCCACCATAATGTCCTCCATAAGCCGTTGAGTGGCAATCTCACAAGATCCCCCCCCCCCGTTTCGCTATAAGGAATATATCTCCTGATGATTTGGTCAGCCCCTTGTCGAAAAAGAAACGGCTCATACAACATATACCACTTCACTTCATTCAGAAACTTCTTCCTTTGAGCGTATGACAAGTCGGGAGGCATGATAGTACTCACAAGGTAGTTCACAATATCTGCAAACCACGGTTCTTTCTCTTGTACTCCAAATAACTGCTCATCGGGAAAAGACTCATTTATTAATATCTTATCCAGTAAAGTTGCAATTGGATCCTCTAAACGCGAGAGATGATCAGCGACTTGATTTTCAGTCCCTTTTCTGTCCTTGATCTCTAATTCAAACTCCTGGAGTAAAAGAACCCACTTGATCAATCTAGGCTTCGAGTCCTTCTTTGAGACAAGATATCGAATTGCAGCGTGATCAGTGAAAACTGTCACCTTTGTCCCAAGTAAATAGGACCAAAATTTCTCAAAACCATACAAAATAGCCAAAAGTTCTTTCTCCGTAGTAGTATAATTCAGTTGAGCACCATTTAGGGTCTTACCGGAATAGTAGACCACATGAAATATGTTGTTCTTTCTCTGCCCAAGAACTGCTCCAACTGCATAGTCACTTGCATCGCACATCATCTAAAACGGTTCACTCCAATCAGGTGCAGTTATGACAGGTGCTGTGATTAAACTCTTCTTTAGTGTCTCAAAAATAACGAGGCACTCGTCATCAAACTTGAAAGGAACATCTTTCTCTAGAAAATTGCACAATGGTTTAGAAATTTTTGAGAACTCCTTGATGAAACGCCTATAGAAACCCGCATGACCAAGAAAACTATGAATTCCCTTAACAAAAATTGGTGGAGAAAGATTTTCAATAACCCCCACCTTGGCTTTGTCCACCTCAACACCCTTACTAGAGACCTTGTGCCCAAGAATAATGCCCTGTTGCACCAGAAAGTGACATTTCTCCCAATTGAGAACCAAATTGGTCTCAACACACCTCTTGAGAACGTCGCCTAGATTCTACAAGCACTCATCAAATGAATCACCAAACACATAGAAATCGTCCATGAACACCTCCACATTCTGACCAATCATATCAGAGAAGATAGCCATCATGCATCTCTGAAATGTGGCCGGTGCTCCACATAATCTAAAAGAAACCCTTATAAAGGCGAAAGTACCAAATGGACAAGTGAAAGTAGTCTTCTCCTGATCTTCTGGAGCAATGCAAATTTGATTATAGCCCAAATAACCATCCAGAAGACAGTAGTACTCATGCCCAGCCAATCTGTCAAGTATCTGATCAATAAACGGCAGAGAGAAGTGATCTTTTCACGTGGCCTTGTTCAGCTTCCTGTAATCCATGCAAACTCTCCACTCCATGACTATTCGAGTAGAAATGAGCTCATTCTTGTCATTAACAACCACATTAATACCTCTTTTCTTTGGCACACACTAAACTGGACTCACCCAAGAACTGTCAGAAATGTGATAGATAATCCCTGCATCCGGCCACTTAAGAATTTCCTTCTTTACGACTTCCTTCATGAAAGGATTTAGCCTTCTTTGTTCCTCGATAGTAGGCTTGCTACCTTCCTCTAGCAGAATTTTATGCATGCAATAAGAAGGGTTGATCCCCTTAATATCTGCTATGGTCCATCCAATTGCCGATTTGAACTCTCTTAGAATCCTCAAGAGCTTCTCCTCGTCGCTACCTGAAAGGTCAGATACAATAATAACAGGCAAAGTAGATGCATCACCTAAAAAAGCATACCTCAAATGTTCAGGTAAATGTTTAAACTCAAGAGTAGGAGCTTCCTCAATAGATGGCTTTAAGGCGTTTAGGAGCTTTGTTCAAATCCTCCATTTCCAGAGATTCAAAAGGCATATCAATCTTCCTCTTCCAGGGAGAAGCATTCAGAAATTGCAACTGCTCATCCCCTTCATCACCTTTACTATTGGAGTTCCCCAATAAGGCTTTTTCTAAGGCATCAGACCTTAGCAATTGCTCAAGTTCTGAAGTTACCACAGAATCAACCAACTCCACTTTTAAGCACTACTCATTTTCCGTAGGGAACTTCATCATATTGAACACATTAAAAGTTACATCATGATCCAATGCTCGCATGGTGAGCTCACCTTTCTGCACATCAATCAAGGTTCGACTAGTTGCCAAGAAAGGTCTTCCCAAGATTACGGAAATCTTCTCATCTCGAAATCAAGAATGACAAAATCACCAGGAAAGATGAGTTTATCCACCTTGACCAAAATATCCTCAACAATATCTCGTGGATAAGTGATATAACGATCGTCCAATTGCAAAGTCATATAAGTAGGCTTTGGATTAGGTAAATCCAACTTCTTGAAGATTCATAAAGGCATCAGATTGATGCTAGCTCCCAAGTCACATAAGCATTTGTCAAATGACACCTTTCCAATTGTGCAAGGAATAGTGAAGCTTCCAGGATCTTTAAGCTTTGAAGGAAATTTATGTTGCAACACAGCACTGCATTCCTCCGTGAGAGCAACGGTCTCTAAGTCATCAAGACTCACCTTCCGAGAGAGAATAACTTTCATAAACTTTGCATAACTAGGCATCTATTCAAGAGCTTCAGCGAAAGGCATGTTGATGTGAAGTTTCTTGAACACCTCCAGAAACTTCTCAAACTGCTTATCCAGATTTTTCTTCTGCAGCCTCTTAGGAAAAAGAGGTGGAGGATAGATCTGTTTCTCCCCTGTATTACCCTCAGGAGGAGTGTGCTCAATAGTAGTCTTCCTTGGTTCCACTTCTGCTTCCTTTTGCACTTCTTCTTCTTCTGCCTCAACTTCAGATTCTGGAGTCTTAGCTTTTTCAGGATTTGCAACCTTACCAGACCTCAATGTAATTGCTTTAACATGCTCCTTAGCTTCCTTCTTGCCTGGTGCTTCAGTATCGCTCGGAAGTGTGCCAGGTTGACGATTCAATAATACATTAGAAATTTGCCCAATTTGATTCTCCAAAGTCTTGATAGAGATAGCTTGGCTCTTGCACATGAGCCTCAACTCCTCCAATTCAGATTTTTCATTAGCTTGCGGTAACTGCTGAAGTTGAAGTTGTTGCCTAGGGGTATATTCTGGTTGCTAAAAACCAGGAGGGTTATACTGCTTTGTTGTGTACTGCTGATAAGGCTGTTGAAGCGCATTCTGCGTGTTGCTCCAGCTGAAATTAGGATGATTGTGGTTGTTTCGATGATAGGTGGCTGGCACAGGTTGTCGCGACCTCTGAAAGTTGCTCACGAACTGAGCTGATTTACTAGAAATAGCACACTGATCAGTCTCATGAGCACCGACACAAAGCTCACGGATACTAGTGATTTGATTAACTCCATAATAAGCCAAATGTCCACCTTCATCGTCAACGCCTTAAGTTGGGCAGCTATAGCAGTTGCTGTATCCAACTCCATAATTCCTGCTACTTTACCCTGAGGTAGTCTCTGAGAAGGATTCTGGTATTTATTAACAGCCATCAGTTCGATCAATTCTTAAGCTTCATTGTAGCTCTTATCCCACAAGGTTCCTCCTGATGCTGCATCAAGCATGGGTCTAGAAGTAGCACCTAATCCATTGTAGAAATAGTTTATGATCATCCAATCAGGCATACCATGGTGTGGGCACTTCCTTAGCATCTCCTTGTATCGATCCCAAGCCTCACACAGAGATTCTCCAGTTTGCTGCGCAAACTGAGTAAGAGCATTCCTGATTGCAGCAGTCTTCGCCATAGGAAAGAATTTAGTGAGAAATTTTTGAGCAAGATCCTCCAATGTGGTGATAGACCCTGGTGGTAGAGAATGTAACAAACCCTTTGCTTTATCCCTCAAAGAGAATGGGAAGAGTCGCAGCTTGATAGCATCTCCAGTCACCCCATTGAACTTAAAAGTGTCGCAGAACTCGATGAAATCCCTGATGTGCATGTCAGGGTCTTCTGTAGGAAAACCCCCAAACTGAACTGAGTTATGTATCATCTGAATCGTGATCGACTTGATCTCAAAGGTGTTAGCCGAGATGGCTGGTCTGATGATGCTCGACTGAATATCATTGATCTTAGGTTGAGAATAGTCCATCAAAGCCTTCAGAATTTCTGCTTGATCTCCCATCACTACTAAAACTGGTTCCTCGACTTTTTCTTCTTCTTCTACTTTCTCTTCGTCCTCAAAAAGTTCCCTTTGAATCATTACAGCTTCTTCCTCGGCTTGATCCAGAGTTCTCTGATGAGCCCGTGAATGTGTATGCATACACGCTCGCTAGAGTACCTGAAACACGATAAAGAAAAAGGGTAGGTAAGTAACAATGTCCGAGTCAATGAAATTTAACGATCAATGATGACAAACACATAAACTAAAAGTTAACACCGAGTCCCCAGCAGCGGCGCCAAAAACTTGTTAGTCGCTAAACACGCGCTAATAGTTCATGTAAGTATACGCGATCGTAAGTAATATAGAATTATTTCTAGTTCATTCCCACAGAGACTGGTTTAGGTTACTTATGATTTATGCACTTATGCAACAATGATATGGCTATTATTCAATGTTAAGACGAATAACAAATTGGGTTTTGA
The DNA here is from genome assembly GCF_009905375.1 of Apium graveolens. Classification (NCBI taxonomy): domain Eukaryota; kingdom Viridiplantae; phylum Streptophyta; class Magnoliopsida; order Apiales; family Apiaceae; genus Apium; species Apium graveolens. The sequence goes on along the minus strand of NC_133647.1, from coordinate 44,962,488 downwards.
TTATACTACGATTAACTATTAAGAATTATACTAGAGAACATTAACTAAAGAGATTAAAGAGAGTTGAATAATATATGACACAAACATGGGATTCTAACTTCATTATGTACTTCATTCAATAGCCTTTTTGTTCTTAACCTTAGCATGTAATGGTGATGACACTAATTAGATAACACGAAAATGATAAATGTCAACTTTTGTTGTACACATACCATACTACCAGACATCCACAAAAGAGATAGAAGTTGAATAGATACCAATTATATTGAGACCCTATATGTCTATAGAATTTGACAACTTAACGGTTTAATGAAAAAGTTATCTATCGTGATTAAATAGGGCAAGTAAGATGGTTAAAATTACCTACGAATCATGCATAACAATAACACATGAACCTATGCTAGAATGGCAAGTTCTAAATCCTTAAATTCATGATCGCTTCACTAAGAATTAACACGCTATCTTATAAGTTCGTGATGCTCATAAGACGAATAATCACAACCAATACTAGGTTATCATATAATCACCACACACTAAGGCATCGAAACAAATCAACTAAAGAAATCCATAAATAAATCTGCTAGAACCCCACGATAACGATTAGCCTATAATTGGACTCATCATCAACGTGGGTTCCGATGAAAACATAGTATAATAAACGTAGTCTTTATAAACAAATAATAAAAAAAAGTACGTAATCCAGAGTATTAGGTTCAACAAAACAAGAAACGAGCATCCAAGATTACAACTTAGAACAAAGATTCACAAGAATAAACTAGATCTTCTTCGCCTTCGTTGAATTGTGCTATAAGTCTTCTTGTCGTCTTCTCCTTCAGCTCCGTTATATAAAAATATCTTTTTATTGTCTTTAAATAGCACCCCAATTAATCCAAAAGCCCAGAAAAATAGTATTTTAATTGAAATAGGAAACTTGATTCCCGACCTGGCACGGCCGCGCACTTCACCAGCCTGGGCGCGCTAGCACAGCTCGGGCGCGCCGGTCTTCTGGAAAAACTGGAAATGCCTTCTTTCCTGATGCAACAAGTTGGTCTTCATGAGCCTTTATTCCTTGGACACTATCCTAACACCATATTAGCATCAAATCAATGCTAATTCACCTGAATCCCGGATTAATGCCTGAAATGCAAAAATACTAGAAAACACATTAAAATACCAATAATTTGAGTACAAATACACCAATCCAAAGCTTAATGGAGCGTTATAAAGTGTCATAAATGCCATTCAGCAGTATTACCTGAAAGGTTGAGAGAAAGGAACATAGGGCATGCTAAGCAAAAGGCTGAGAGGGAAGAAAGAGAAAGTAAATATGCCAAGGAGATTGAGATGTTTGAACAAAGATCTAATGAACTCAAGGCAAGATGGTTGAGCAGGGTTTCTAAAGATGGACACTTTCTGAATATCAAGGTTGACAGATTTTCAAGATTCATCTTCTCAACAATTACACATTGGAAGAATGGCTCAAACTAATGAAATCTTTAAGAGGGACTGAATTTATTGAAGATTTTGAAGTACTAGTCAAAATCAAGAACCTCATTAGAAAAGAACCTGGTTATGAGAAATTCACCTAATGTTTGTAACTGTGAACTGATGTAAATGATCAATTTATAAATAATGTATTTTATCAATCTGTCAATTTTATTGTATTTGATTATAGCTTGGGGTTAGTCTTGTTATCAAGCATGAATTTGTGATAATTAATCTTCTCACAAATTAGGGGAAATTGTTGTGCAAGACATGCTTGTATTTAACAATACTAAGTCATATTGACAGCCCTAAGATTTAGTTGTATGATAATCAATATTTGTATTCTGTAATTGTATCCCTTGAGTCTATAAAAATGTTTAGTAGATTAGACTGGGGGATTTTTCTTTGAACAACTTTCAAGCTAAGAATAAACTCTGGAAGAAGATCAAATCCTGATCATGCCTCAGAGAGAAGTATAGAAGCTTGGATTTGAATAATACTGTTCTAGGAAAAATGCTCAAAGTCAAGATATCGACAAGTTACAGATCAACGAATATCGAGAAGTCAGTCGAGAAGTCCAAAATGACTTGTAGAGAAGTCCAAAGAGATATTGATAAGTCATTTCTGCATGTAGAGATCTCAAAGATATCGACAAGTCAAAATATGTTTGTAGATGTAATAACCCCAAATTTTTGGAATTTTTGTAATCCTTATGAATAGTAACTTTTTGTTGATTGTTTTAATTAATGAAAATATTCATACCACACTATATAAGAGTTCTTTTTTGGATATTCCGAGATCATATTAGTACTCCATAATGTATATGAATGTATGTAAAGATCATCAGAATTCGAATTCGAACACTTTGATCTTTCTCGAAAATCCACCAGATACTGAAAGAATTAAGTATAAGGTAACATGATTAAAAGCATTTCAATTCAAGGATTATAAGAGAGGATCATTAAAGGAATATAAAATGTTAAGAAAGGGTTAGGAAAACAAAGGTAATAAGATCCCGGATATGATCCCTCAAACGAACAACGAGAATGAGAGTTAAGCGAACCGTAAAATAAATAAGCGACAAAGGATCAAGCTTATGCAAATAACTGAGAGATTAAACAAAAAATTAAGTACTAATCAATAGGATTAGAGCAAGATGATGTCATCAAGCCATATGAAGTTGACAAGTGGCAAGTAGAGAAACATGATTGATGAGGTAAGCATGATTAGCAAGATATTTAGCTTGGTTGAATTGTGGCCAAGTATTTTGACCATGATTAAAGCTAAGGTTAAAATTAACCAAGTCTTTAATCACCAAATATTCATCAAAACACAAATCAACAAGCATTTCTCCCATCCTCATCTTCTTCATCTCGGCTTTCTTAAAAAATACAATGAAGAAAAATCCAAACTCAAGCTCCACTTCTTGATCAATTGCAAGGTATTTATCTAAGCTTTCTTATAGTTAGATATAGACTTACTATAAGTTTGATCCTTAGATTCCTTACCAATATTACTCAAGAAATCATCAAAAGTGATGATGAGTAGTGTTTTTCAAGAACAAATTTTCTTGATCTTGTTTTCTTGGATGGTTTAAGCTATAGTAAGGCTACACAAGAATCATACCAAGATTAATAATCACTCTTACACTCCAAGGAATGTATAATCTTTAAAATCCTAGATTTTACTTATAGTTTTAATGAGTTTTATGGATGCATTGTTGATGAGAAAGCATGATCCATGTTTGTTAGTTGGTTTTGATTGATTGTAATTGTTATTGTTAATGGATCTATGTTAATGGTTGAATGAGTTGATAATATTGGAAGTATGGACTGAGTTAGCATTGATTAAGTGAAATATTGATGTGTTGGTGATTATTGATGATTTGGTGAGAATTTAGTGTAGAAAAATTTTGGGAAATCGCGTAAACATAGCCGTCGTAATGCCCGTTTACCTATAAACTGTTTGTGCTTAACATTCAGAACAGAAAACTCACTGAAAACTACATCTTTGCCATGTTTAGCTAGAGCATGTCGTAAGCTTTATTTTGATATGTAGTTCGCTTAGATCCGATTTACGGTTTAGGAGAAACGACCGTTTTAAGTAACGGCATTTCGCGAACGAACCTCGCATGAATTTGAGACCTTGTTTAAGGCTCTTAAAAGACTAATTGGAATATGAAACAATTATTTAAGGTTGAATAGGAAGTTAGTAAAGTAATCGTGAAAGAGTCGCCTTAAAACGTGTAGTGGTTTATTTTATAAAAATGGTGGAGCCGAGGGTACGCGGGCGACTAATATAAATCGTTAAGCGTAAAATCGAACGTTAGGGTCTAATTGGACAAAGTCTAGTTTCTTAAACGGCAGTGGATTAATTCCGGCTTATATGTTGGTTATAGGTTACTGGACTCACACCACACCTATTTCCACCCCAGGTCGCTCAGGTAAGTTTTCTACCCGTATACTGTTGTTGTAATAATTATATATATATGCATTATCTTGAGATAAGTGCATGATTGTTATTAGAAAATCTTGTGATATATTGAAGCATGTTGATATGATATATATATATATATATGCATGCCTGATTTAAGATCTTGATATTTTATTGTCAATTCAATTGCTTATAAACTGCATAATACCAATGCTAGAGATAAACATTAGTTGCGTATACCCTTCGTATAGAGGACCTAAAGTTGAAAATTTTCCTAAGACCGGGAGGCGAGGTTCCCGAGTATATTTTATATAGTTTTCTATAACTATTAATTGAATAAGGTATATTCGATATTTTTGAATAATAATCAAACTTTATTTTCGATTATTCAAATAAAGATCTTACTTTCGTATAAATATATCTTTTGTTATTTATTATTCGTTCCAAGTATTAGTTTCAAACCTTCTACTTCATTTATTTATATTAAAACTATTCTTTATGGGAATATTAATTAAATAATAATATTCATATATTTTTCTAATATATCGGAGCTGATTTATTTTATTAAATCATCCTTATTCCCAATATTTTCAAAAATGTTTGCAAATCTTCAAAATGATTTAAAAGTTAGAGCGGATCCCAAAACTCATTTTTAATTTAAATCTTTCCTTTCGTGGAGGAATTTAAATATTCGCTCAAAATCTAAAGGATCCGGCTCCGTGGTGTTTTTCTAAAGGGTATAAGTATATTGGAGTATTTTGTAAGTTCATCTTTTTAAAGCTTATATCCAGTAAGTAATTATCTTATACTTGATAAAGGTTTTCAATAAGTTATCGATTCAGATACTTGCATTATTGATTAAACTATATAGTATCTTGCGAGTTGTAATGTTCACTCTTCCTTCATTTCTCCATCACACAACAACAGTTAGGAAGGATGTCAAGACTCAAGCAGACCCAGCGTAAGAGCGTGGGAAGTGTCTTGCGTCTACCCGTTGATATCTTAATCGCCATTGCTGCAGAGGTAGATCTATCTGTAATTGAGGCATTCATCTTCTGGGAATCAAATTATAATAATTATAACTTGTGTTGGATAATGGCAAAGAACTGTAAACTTATTAAGTAATTATTTTGGATTTGTAATAACTTTTAACTTATGAATTTCAATGACTTTTACTTATTTTAATTTCATCTTTGAGGCTATAACGTATTGTGGAGTGTGTGTTATTTTGGGGTCACAACATGCTGTTATTTATTCTAATATAAGTTAAGTGATATTAATGGAAAGAAAGACTATGACGACCCGGATTCCTGACCCCGAATATGGGGTGTTATATAAATGATATCAGAGCCAAGCATTATAAACCTCAGAGATGATGCGACGATATAATAATAAATTCACAAAGATATTAAGAATCTTTCCAAGTTCATAGTCGGGCTACTTAAAGTAGCACTGACAATTAAAACCCTTACGGGAACTCTTATAACTATCATGATAGTAACTTAGCTCGCTTAATCTGTAGGAGAACGAGTTCGAGAATCCAGAGATGTATGAGCAGGAGCACGATAAGGCATTGCTATGTGTTGAGGATCAGGTTGAGCTTAATGATGATGTTGTTGATGAGGAGGATCTCATGGAGGACACTGAGCCACTTGCTGATGTGGATGATGAGGAGGATCCCTCGGAGGAGGCCGAGCCAGTTATTATTGTGATTTCTGATGATGAGGATCTGAAGGAGGTCTCAGATGCTGAGGATGTTGAGACCCCTGTCGAGGAGCCGGTTGATTTTATTGTGGAGTATACAGGTACCCACCTACCCCCACTCCCTATGGTCAGAACCCCTACCACTCCACCACTACCCTTGAGTTCTTATGGTGATGGCTCCGAGACTCTTACTCCAGAGCCCCTCCAGACCGAGGATGCACTCCTAGCAGATCCAGATCCCCCACCCCTCAAACTTGCACATAGGCAGTCCTTGTTGGTTCATGGCTTTGTTCAGGACAGACTGAGTTCAAGGTTGGTCATTTCTGAGGCCAGGTGGCCATGAGGGAGTGATAAGTGGCATTTTATACCACTTAGAACGTCTTAAAATGGCTTAAATTGGTGTCTTGAAATCAAGTATTTTGTGTATTTGATGCGTTTTTCTAGTGTTTATGCATTTCAGGGTTTTAGTTGCATTTCGGGGGAGGAATCATCAAGAATAAGCCTTGGCATGTGTTCACCATTGCGAGAGGAAAGAAACGGGTAGATTACGGCGAAGAAACGGAGCGAAATCAGAATTTTTCCAGTAGAGGTCTGAGCGCCCGCTCAGCATTGCTGAGCGGCCGCGCAGCAAGCTGAGCGCCCGCTCAGCTATGCTGAGCGGCCGCGCAGGGTCGGGAAAAAAGACAAATTATTTTAGGACTTCTACTTCTGTTTGGTTTCCACTTCTATGTAATCTGAGTTTTATGGGACTATTATATAAGTAGATTTGAGACGTTTTCACAAGTGTGGATTGAAGAAGATTGTGTTTTTACGCAAGGAGCGAAGGAGATAAGGAAGAAGACCGATTTAGCACACCGCAACGAAGAGGAAGCATATCTTCTTGTGATTCTTGTTTCGTTGTAATGTTGGATGCTAGTTTTCTTGCTTGAACTTATTTACTCTTGTGACGTACTCTGTTTTAATATAATTAGTTTAGTTATTATTTTCTTGTGTTTGTTTATCATGATTTCATATGAACCCATGATGACGATAAGTGCTATTATGGGCTAATCGTGATCATGGGGTTGCAACGGATTTATTATGGAATTCTTTAGTTAATTGTTTAATACTTTAGTGTGTGATGATTGCATGATATCTAGTATTGGTTGTGCGTATTCGTCTTATGTGCGTCGCGAACATATAAGATAGGGTGTTAATCTCTTGTGAAGCGACGGTGGATCTTGAGATTTAGAACTTGCCATGCTAGCATAGGTTCATGTACGTTGTGCATGATTAGTGGGTAACTCTAACAGTTTTATTTGCCCTATGTAATCAAAAGGAATAACTTGTGCTTAAATCGTTGTGTTGTCAATTTCTGTAGACATATGGAAACTCAACATAATTGATGACTATTCAACTTCTATCTTAATTGTGGATGCTTGGTAGAATGGTATTAGTACAATGAAAGTTGGCTTTTATCAGTTTCGTGTTATTCGATTAATATCATCACTGTCACATGCTAAAGGTAATAACAATGGCTATAGAAGGAAGTAATAATGAAGTTGTGATCTCATGAGTGTTTTATTATTGATAAATTGAAGTGTTAGTTAAGTGATTAATTAAGTAGTTAATTATAGTTAATATTTAATCAACAATTTTAAGTGTTAGTATCTTAACATTGAGAAGTAATCATACATTGGTGAGTGAGTTTAATTAGACAATAATTTAGTCTGAGTCTCTGAGGGAACGAACTAGAAAGTATTCTATATTACTTGCGAACGCGTATACTTGCGTGAATATTAGTGCGTGTTTTCGCCCTAACAAGTTTTTGGCGCCGCTGCCGGGGACTCGGCGTATTTGTTTAGTTTATGTACTTACCATCATTGGTCGTTAGGACTCAGTGATTAGGACGTAGTAGTTACTTATTTTTTCCGGTTGTGTTTCAGGTACTTTAGCAAGCGTTTATGCAAACTCGTTCTCGTGCTCGCAAGAGGACTTTAGATACAGCTGAGGAGACAGACGAAGTTCTTGATATTCCGGAGAAGTTAGATTTTGAGGATTCGAATTCAGGAACTAAGCAGAAAGAACCAGTAAACATGGGAGATCGTATTGTTCAAGCTGATCCAGCTCTTATGGATTTTTCTCGGCCTAAAATTGATGACATTCAGTCAAGCATCCTTCATCCGGCTATTCAAGCTAACACCTTTGAAATCAAGCCGGGCACTATTCAGATGGTACAGAATTCTGTTTCTTTTGGAGGAGCGGCAACTAAAGACCCCAACATGCACATAAGGAATTTTGTCGAGATCTGCAGCACTTTTAAGTATAATGGCGTGACTGATGAGGCTATCAAGTTGAGGCTTTTCCCATTCTCACTGAGGGACAAGGCTAAAGACTGGTTACATTCTGAACCAGCTGGGTCCATCACTACGTGGCAAGATCTTGCGTAAAAGTTTCTGGTGAAGTTTTATTCGATGGCAAAGACTGCTGCTATGAGGAGTGCTCTTACTCAGTTTGCGCAGCAACCTACAAAATCTATGTGCGAGGCTTGGGAACGCTACAAGGAAATGTTGAGAAAATGTCCACATCATGGAATGCCGGATTGGATGGTGATCACTGGTTTCTATAATGGTTTGGGGGCTCAATCTCGGCCCATGCTCGATGCAGCAGCTGGAGGCGCCTTATGGGCTAAAAGCTATACTGAGGCGTATAATCTTATAGAGACGATGGCTGCAAATGAGCATCAAAACCCAACTCAGAGGATGACGTCAGGCAAGGTAGCAGGTATTCTGGAAGTTGATGCAGCCACCGCTATTGCAGCCCAGCTCCAAGCGCTATCAATGAAGGTTGATTCTCTGGCTACGTATGGAGTTAATCAAATAGCTATGGTTTGTGAGCTTTGTGCAGGTTCTCATGCTACGGATCAGTGTTCTCTTGTCAACGAATCTGTTCAGTATGTGAATAATTATCAGCGACAACAGCAGCCTGTGCCAGTGACCTATCATCCTAACAACAGAATTCGTCCAAATTTCAGCTGGGGGAATAATCAGAATGCTATTCAGCCACCATATCAGCAAGGAGTGAGTAAACAGTTTAACCCACCTGGATTCCAGCAACCTCAGCAGTATGCTACAAGGCAATCATATCCTCAACAGGGAAGTGCAACTGCACCTACTAGTGCTGATTTTGAGGAACTTAAGCTGTTGTGCAAGAGTCAGGCGGTTTCTATCAAGACCTTGGAAAATCAAATCGGTCAATTAACCAATGCAGTGCTCAATCGTCAACCTGGCACTCTTCCCAGTGACACGGAAGTACCAGGCAGGAAGGAAGCTAAAGAGCAAGTCAAGGCTATTACCTTAAGGTCTGGAAAAGTAGCTGATGCTGAAAAGGCAAAAGAAGTAGAAGCTGAAATTAGAGGTGAAGAATCTACGCAAAAGGAGAAAGCGGCGGAACCAAGGAAGACTACTGTTGAACACACTCTGCCTGAGGCTAATACAGGGGAGAAACAGCTCTATCCTCCACCACCTTTTCCTAAGAGATTACAGCAACAAAAGCTGGATAGACAGTTCGGAAAGTTTCTGGAGGTGTTCAAGAAACTTCACATCAATATACCTTTCGCTGAGGCTCTTGAACAAATGCCTAATTATGCAAAGTTTATGAAGACTATTCTTTCAAGGAAGGTAAAACTGGATGACCTTGAAACCGTTGCTCTCACGGAAGAATGCAGCGCTGTTCTGCAGCAAAAGTTACCACCAAAACTGAAAGATCCAGGAAGCTTCACCATTCCTTGCATAATTGACAATCTGACGTTTGATAAGTGCCTTTGTGATTTGGGAGCAAGCATTAATCTGATACCGTTGTCGATCTTTAAAAAGCTGGATCTGCCTGATCCAAAACCCACATACATGTCGCTACAATTGGCTGACCGTTCCATTACTTACCCAAGGGGCATAGTTGAGGATGTGCTCGTCAAGGTGGATAAGCTCTTCTTTCCAGCAGATTTTGTTTTTCTGGATTTTGAGGAAGATAAGAAGATTCCCATAATCTTGGGAAGGCCTTTCTTGGCTACTGGCCGTACCTTGATAGATGTGCAAAAAGGTGAACTTACTATGCGGGTCCAAGATCAGGATGTGACATTCAACGTATTCAAGGCAATGAAATTCCCTACAGAAGATGAGGAGTGCTTAAAAGTGGATGTGATTGATTCTGCGGTTACTTCGGAACTCGATCACATGCTAATGTCTGATGCATTGGAAAGGGCCTTAGTGGGGGATTTTGACAGCGATGATGAAGATAGCAACGAGCAATTACAATATCTGAACGCTTCTCCCTGGAAGCGAAAGCTGGACATACCATTTGAATCTCTTGGTACTTCTGACCTTAAGAACGCTGAAGGGAAGCTCAAACCATCAATAGAGGAAGCACCTACCTTGGAGCTCAAGCCATTACCTGAGCACTTGAGGTATGCTTTTTTAGGTGATTCATCTACGTTACCTGTTATTATTTCATCTCACCTTTCAGGTAGTGAGGAAGACAAGCTCTTAAGGATTTTGAGAGAATTCAAATCGGCTATAGGATGGACCATAGCAGACATCAAGGGGATAAGTCCTTCATATTGTATGCATAAAATTCTGCTAGAGGAAGGTAGTAAGCCAACTGTGGAACAGCAGCGAAGACTGAATCCCATCATGAAGGAGGTGGTGAAGAAAGAAATTCTGAAATGGCTAGATGCAGGCATCATTTATCCTATTTCTGACAGCTCGTGGGTGAGCCCCGTACAATGTGTACCTAAGAAGGGAGGTATCACTGTGGTCGCAAATGAAAAGAATGAGCTCTTCCCTACTCGAACAGTTACAGGATGGAGAGTATGCATGGATTATAGAAAATTGAACAAAGCCACAAGGAAGGATCACTTCCCTCTTCCATTTATTGATCAGATGCTTGACAGATTGGCGGGACATGAGTATTTTTGTCTTCTGGATGGTTATTCCGGGTATAATCAGATTTGTATTGTACCAGAGGATCAGGAAAAGACTACCTTCACTTTTCTATTTGGCACGTTTGCTTTTCGCAGAGTTTCGTTTGGGTTATGTGGCGCCCCGGCCACCTTTCAGAGATGTATGATGGCTATATTCTCTGACATGATTGGAAATAACATCGAAGTGTTTATGGATGACTTCTCCGTCTTTGGACACTCATATGATGAATGTTTGAATAATCTGCGCGCCGTACTCAAAAGATGCGTGGAAACTAATTTGGTGCTCAATTGGGAGAAATGTCATTTTATGGTGCGTGAAGGCATTATCCTTGGGCATAAGGTCTCTAGCAAGGGTCTGGAGGTGGACAAGGCCAAGGTGGGAGTCATTGAAAATCTTCCCCCACCTAATTCTGTGAAAGGAATCCGTAGTTTTCTTGGTCATGCGGGTTTTTATCGGCGATTCATCAAGGACTTTTCAAAGATATCTAAGCCGTTGTGCAATTTGCTTGAGAAAGATGTTCCTTTCAAATTTGATGATGAATGTTTGGCAGCATTCGAGACTCTCAAGAAGAGTTTGATCACTGCACCAGTTATTACAGCACCAGATTGGACAGAACCGTTTGAGATGATGTGTGATGCGAGTGATTATGTGGTAGGTGCAGTTCTGGGATAGCGCAAGAAAAATCTCTTCCATGTGGTCTACTATGCGAGTAAGACTTTAAATGGTGCCCAATTGAACTACACCACTACTGAGAAGGAGCTTTTGGCTATAGTCTTTGGTTTTGAGAAATTTCGATCTTATCTGCTTGGTACGAAAGTAACAGTATTCACTGATCATGCAGCTATTCGCTATCTGGTTTCTAAGAAGGATTCGAAGCCGAGACTCATTCGTTGGGTGCTTTTACTTCAGGAATTTGAGTTAGAGATCAAAGATAGAAAAGGTACTGAGAATCAAGTAGCTGACCATCTCTCTAGGTTGGAGAATCCCGATTCTACTTCACAAGATAGGACGTTAATCAATGAATCTTTTCCGGATGAGCAGTTGTTTGCAATTCAGGAGGAAGAACCATGGTTTGCAGATATTGTAAACTATCTCGTCAGCAATATAATGCCTCCTAATTTGACATCCGCTCAAAAGAAGAAGTTTCTGCATGAGGTGAAGTGGTATATGTGGGATGAACCATATTTGTTTAGACAGGGAGCTGACCAGATAATCAGGAGATGTATCCCGTTCTGTGAGACGGAGGGGATATTACGAGACTGCCATTCCACGGTTTATGGTGGACACTATGGAAGTGAGAAGACGGCAGCTCGTATTCTGCAAGCAGGTTTTTTCTGGCCTACTTTGTTCAAGGATGCTCATCAGTTTGTTTTAAGGTGTGATCGTTGCCAAAGAGTGGGAAATTTGTCAAGGAAGGATGAAATGCCATTAAATGTGATGCTTGAAGTCGAGGTCTTTGATGTATGGGGAATCGATTTCATGGGGCCTTTTATCTCGTCTGGCAATAATCAGTACATCTTGCTGGCAGTCGATTATGTCTCAAAATGGGTCGAAGTTAAAGCTTTACCGACAAATGACGCAAAGGCAGTGCTAAATTTTCTTCATAAGCAAATTTTCACAAGGTTTGGAACACCTCGGGTAATCATAAGTGATGAAGGATCGCATTTTTGCAACCGTAAGTTCACTTCTATGATGCAGCGTTATAATGTGAATCATCGAGTAGCTACTGCCTATCATCCGCAAACAAATGGTCAAGCGGAAGTGTCTAACAGAGAGATAAAGTGCATTCTAGAGAAGGTTGTTTGTCTGTCAAGGAAGGATTGGTCTTTAAAGCTCGATGAAGCTGTTTGGGCTTACAGAACAGCATACAAAACTCCACTTGGGATGTCACCGTTTCAGTTGGGTACGGTAAGAGATGTCATCTACCTGCGGAGCTTGAGCATAAGGCCTACTGGGCATTGAAGAAGTTGAACCTGGATTTAGATGCAGCTGGTAAGAAAAGAATGCTTCAGCTTAATGAACTTGATGAATTTCGACTTCAAGCATACGAAAATAACAAAATGTATAAGGAAAAGGTGAAGAGGTGGCACGATAGGAAGCTGCATCCAAAGTTATTTGTGCCAGGGCAACAAGTTCTCTTATTCAACTCTCGGCTCCGACTTTTTCCTGGGAAGTTGAAATCAAGGTGGTCTGGACCTTTTATTGTCAAAACTGTGTTTCCACATGGAGCGGTGGAAATTTTTGAGAATGATCCGGACCAAGCATTCAAGGTTAACGGTCAGCGGTTGAAGCACTACTATGGGGACATGGCAAACCGAGAAGTGGTTAGTGCCATTTTGTTGACTACTTGAGAAGGGTACGAAACGTCAAGCTAATGACGAAAAAGAAGTGCTGCGTGGGAGGCAACCCATGAATTGTTGTTACAGGAACCCTTAGAAGTTAATAACCTATCCAAAAACACAAAAAAATCAGAAAACAGGGGCTGAAAAAAAAAATTCCAGTGACCCCATGAGCGCCCGCTCAGCTTTGCTGAGCGACCGCGCAGCAAGCTGAGCGCCCGCTCAGTTTTGCTGAGCGACCGCTCAGGGGTCGAGTACCAGAATTTTTTTTCAGTTCAGAAAAAAAAACACAAAAACAGTTTTAGCCCATAAACCCACGATTTGTTCCCACTACCCCCTCATTTTACTCCTTAATTCCCAAACCCTACTCTAATCCACACCCTATATATACATACACCTATCCTACATATCTCCCACAAAACTTCCTACACTTAAACCCTCTCACAAACATCAAAAATCAGTTCTTACACACTTTTATTCACGAATCAATGGCACCCAAGAGAGCACGCACTATTGACAGCAGCAGCACAGTTCCTACTGCTGATTCATCGAGGGGTACTGCTGCAAGGCCTCGATTAACTGACAGAGCTGCGGAGGAGGAGTACACTAGGCTGTTGGGGAAGCCGATTCTGAAGGAGAGGGGGTTTTTACCATCGGTGAGGGATGGTGAGTTGCTGCCCATGATTGCAGAGAAGGGGTGGATAGCTTTTTGTGAGTCACCCGAAGTAGTACCGATGAGCGTTATTCGCGAGTTCTACGCGAACGTGAAGGACGAAAAGAATGGGTTTTCTGTGGTCCGTGGGCTGACGGTTGATTATCATCCTGCGGCGATTCGCCGTGTGATTGGACAGCGAGAGAGGAAGCCCGAGGAGGAGAACTGGAATGAAAAGACTGCTGAGGATTTTGACTTAAATTTGATTTGTGCGACTCTCTGTCGACCGGGCACTGTTTGGACCTGCAGGACCGGCACTAATGAGTATCGTCACTTTCCGGCGATCGCCATGAACAGGTATGCCCGTGCATGGAATGCATTTATTTGTGCTAATATTTTGCCTTCTTCGCATGCACACGAGGTCACAGTTGAGAGAGCACAGTTGTTGTGGGGAATTCTGAATGAGGAATACTATGTGGACCTTGGTGAGTTTATCTACCAAGGAATTCTGAAGTTTTTGTGGGGAGCGAAGCATATGAACATCCCTTATGCATCTACGCTTACGAAGCTATGCCGAGCAGTGGGAGTGAACTGGCCGGCTCATGAGCAGTTGCAGTTGCCTGCAGCTCCGATTGATTCTGGCACTCTGAATGGGATGCAGGAGTGGACCGGTGGTGAGCCTGAGGAGCATGGGCTGGGTTATCGTCTTCCAGGAGGGCGTCCAGCACGAGGTGCTACTATGGCTAGGCCAGGGCGTGATGAGGCTGGTTCTTCGAGAGCTCAGGAGGGTGCTGGGATGGTTGATGCCCAGTATAGGAGGCTTTCACGGCGGATGGATGCCATGTATGAGACGCAGAGCAGGTTTGCTCAGGAGCTCACCCTTGCGTTAGGGACTGCTTTTCGAGGCCTTTGAGCTGATATCCAGTGGCCAGTTTTTGGTGAGGACTCTGCATACCCGCCGCCTGATACTCCACCCACTGAGGGTGATGATGATGATGACTCCGAGTAGGTATACCCTGTGTTCCTTTCTACTACTTTCACTGAGGACAGTGAAGATTTTTAGTTTGGGGGTGGTAGTTAAGGAATATTGTGTGTGTGTCATTTAGTTGCATATTCATGATAGTTTAGTTCATATAGTTGCATAATTTATGCCATATAGTTTTTTTTATGAATGTCATGTAGCTCATGCATTTACCATGATCCCTTTTGTAATGATTTATCGACTGAATTATGATATTGATGCGAGTGTAGTGATAGCATTAAAGTGATATTAAGTTGTGTAGGTTGATATGCATGCTAGAAACAATTGTAAGTCCACTAAGTCTTAGAGAATGCGTAAGGGCTAGATTGTTGTTATGATTTGGTTGTTTTCAAGGTCAATCTACTTATTATGCTTAGAATTCGATTATAGGTTCTTAGTGATAAAGACATGAAAAAGAAAAAATTTTGGAGAAAAAAATATGGAAGTTGTTGCTAGTTGTAGCTAGGCGTCAAATGGCTAGTAGCCGGCTCGCATAGGGTGCGAGTAGTCTAGGGTTGAGCAAGATGGAGCGAAACGCACTTGCTCAGAAGTATAAAAAAAAAATTGCATAATTGATCAAGAGTGGGCTTTTTGGTATTCGAGTTATTAAGTTCTTAGGGGACTTTGTGCCTAGTGACCTAAGGCTTTTAGAGTCTGGGATCCGCTAACCTAACGCTCGTTACATGGATACCATTGTATAAGTCTTTTGTGGACCTCACTCATTGCACGGTCAAATAAGCATTTGAGTTGTAAATAAAAAGCACGATTCCGTAGTAAGCTCCAGAGTTCTTGTAGTGTTGTATATCACTTTGTGCCTAGAATTTTTTATTCTTTGTATAATCGTAGGATTGCCTTGAGGATAGTCTAGTCATAGTAATTGGTCTAGTTCCGAAGCATATCTGTTAAGCATTTGCACACACCACGTTTCTGGCTGTATGTCCGTTTGCATGAGTTTATTGATCTTTAGTTGTCTAACTGCATTCGTTGAGATATGACAATTTGGTTGGTTAATTGTAGTAAGGGGGATCGCTGCATTTTCATATAGATTGCATTCATGCATGTTTTTATTTATTTTTGAGTCTGTGACGCTTGAGGACAAGCATCGATTTAAGTTTGGGGGTGTGATAAGTGGCATTTTATACCACTTAGAACGTCTTAAAATGGCTTAAATTGGTATCTTGAAATCAAGTATTTTGTGTATTTGATGCGTTTTTCTAGTGTTTATGCATTTCAGGATTTTAGTTGCATTTCGGGGGAGGAATCATCAAGAATAAGCCTTGGCATGTGTTCACCATTGCGAGAGGAAAGAAACGGGTAGATTACGGCGAAGAAACGGAGCGAAATCAGAATTTTTCCAGTAGAGGTCTGAGCACCCGCTCAGCATTGCTGAGCGACCGCGCAGCAAGCTGAGCGACCGTGCAGCAAGCTGAGCGCCCGCTCAGCTATGCTGAGCGGCCGCGCAGGGTCGGGAAAAAAGACAAATTATTTTAGGACTTCTACTTCTGTTTGGTTTCCACTTCTATGTAATCTGAGTTTTATGGGACTATTATATAAGTAGATTTGAGACGTTTTCACAAGTGTGGATTGAAGAAGATTGTGTTTTTACGCAAGGAGCGAAGAAGATAAGGAAGAAGACCGATTTAGCACACCGTAACGAAGAGGAAGCATATCTTCTTGTGATTCTTGTTTCGTTGTAATGTTGGATGCTAGTTTTCTTGCTTGAACTTATTTACTCTTGTGACGTACTCTGTTTTAATATAATTAGTTTAGTTATTATTTTCTTGTGTTTGTTTATCATGATTTCATATGAACCCATGATGACGATAAGTGCTATTATGGGCTAATCGTGATCATGGGGTTGCAACGGATTTATTATGGAATTCTTTAGTTAATTGTTTAATACTTTAGTGTGTGATGATTGCATGATATCTAGTATTGGTTGTGCGTATTCGTCTTATGTGCGTCGCGAACATATAAGATAGGGTGTTAATCTCTTGTGAAGCGACGGTGGATCTTGAGATTTAGAACTTGCCATGCTAGCATAGGTTCATGTACGTTGTGCATGATTAGTGGGTAACTCTAACAGTTTTATTTGCCCTATGTAATCAAAAGGAATAACTTGTGCTTAAATCGTTGTGTTGTCAATTTCTGTAGATATATGGGAACTCAACATAATTGATGACTATTCAACTTCTATCTTAATTGTGGATTCTTGGTAGAATGGTATTAGTACAATGAAAGTTGGCTTTTATCAGTTTCGTGTTATTCGATTAATATCATCACTGTCACATGCTAAAGGTAATAACAATGGCTATAGAAGGAAGTAATAATGAAGTTGTGATCTCATGAGTGTTTTATTATTGATAAATTGAAGTGTTAGTTAAGTGATTAATTAAGTAGTTAATTATAGTTAATATTTAATCAACAATTTTAAGTGTTAGTATCTTAACATTGAGAAGTAATCATACATTGCTGAGTGAGTTTAATTAGACAATAATTTAGTCTGAGTCTCTGAGGGAACGAACTAGAAAGTATTTTATATTACTTGCGAACGCGTATACTTGCGTGAATATTAGTGCGTGTTTTCGCCCTAACAGGGAGCTAGAGGTAGAGAGAGCTCAGAGGCATGCACCTATTCCCGAGGCGAGAGTTGTCATACCTCGATCTACGAGGAAAGAGTTGACCAGGATCGAGCTTATCCCTCGCGTGAGGATCCGAGGACTTCATAGAGACAGGCACATCAGAGTGTCCCGGAGGCAGGATGATTACATTATGCGTCGTGTGATGGAGAGAGTGTGGGAGTTGACCCGCTCCCGTGATTGATTCAGGATCAGTGATGTAGTAGTCTAGTCGTCTAGTTATTAGAGGTCATAGTAAAGTGCCAATTTTCTGGGGTAGTTGACTTGTATATAGTTATCCCTTTCTCTGACTTGACCGATTGACTCATATATTTCACTTTTGGGCATATGAATGTAGCACTATTATACTTTTGACCAGATCGGACTTTGTATTTCTCGCATTATGTATATATTTGTTTCCTTTCAGTTCAGTTCCTTGGTGATAAGATCACTATTTTATCTTTATTATTTCTGCACTTCTTGCGATTAGAACTGTCATATTTATATAGAACTGTGAGATACGTTCTCCATATTGTAACGACTGTGCGTGGTATAATCTCATGTGTATGATTGTGACCTAAAGTTGAATTTTCTAAAAATTTATTAGTATTATGCCACCAAGAAGAATTGGAACTAGGGAAAACCCTAGGTTTGAGGACCAGGGGAGCCATAATCAAGATGGTAGAAACCAAGAACATAGTGAAGAGGAAGATGAGAATTATGTTGAACAGGATGACTCCCAGTATGGAGCAGAGGAGGAAACACTTGACGTTGGAGAATTTGAAATAGAGGGTGAAGAAGGAGTAACTGAGGTTGAGCAGCAGGTGGAGAACCTAGGCATGGATCCAATAGGGGAAGTTCATGAAACTACTGAGGCAGAACTTGGAACATCAACCGAACCCACCGCCTCAAGGAAACAACAATATTGGTGCAAACTCTTTCAGGGTTTTTAAGTCTTTTAACCCCCCTAAGTTCCACGGATCAGCTGAATCGGTTGGGGCAACATCATGGCTAAAGGAAATGGAGAAATCCTTTAAGATTCTGAGTATTGATGAGGCACTAAAGACTGTATTTGCTACTTACCTTTTGAAGGGAGAGGCCAACTACTGGTGGGAGGTCAAGAGAAATATGGAAACATATGATATCATAACCTGGGAGAGGTTCAATAAATTATTTCTGGGGAAGTATTTCCGAGTTTTATGGACAACCAGATGGAGCTCAATTATTTAGAGCTAAAGCAGAATAACTTATTTGTAGCAGAGTACGAGGCTAAATTTACTGAGTTGTCAAGGTTTATGCCGGAGTTTGTAAACATCAAGGAGAAGAAAGCTCGGAGGTTTCAATATGGGTTGAAGCAGTGGATACAGAATAGGGTGGCAATACTTGAGCGTATGGACTATGCCACTCTTATACAAAAGGCATCAACCGCAGAAGCCGGAAGTGAACATATGCACAAGGAAAGAGAGAAGAAATGAATAAAAAGAAAGAGCATAAGTGTGGGCGGAGGTTCCGCAAGAGGGAACTTCCTAAATAGGGCTGAGGAACAGTGTCCCTACCAGGGAAGAGTGCTGGGTATAGACAACCCGTGAGTGTGAATGTGAGCCAGAGCGGCCCGAAATCAGGAGTTTCCTATTCCAACCAATCTCGACCCCCATTTCCAGCATGTAACACTTGTGGAAGGATGCATTTTGGGGAGTGTAAAGGGAAGCTAGTAACCTGCTTTAAGTATGGTCGAGAGGGTCATTATTCAACCAAGTGCACTTCGCCAACCCCCGTTGTCAGCCCAACCCCCACTTGTTATCAGTGTGGACGCCCGGGTCATTGGAAGATGGACTTCTCAATGAATAAACCAACGGCTTCAAGGGTGAGCCAAACTGCTTCCAATAAGCCACCTACTGTAAGGACTTTTAACATGACAGTTCAGGATGCTATGAAAGACTCAGATGTGATAGCAGGTACCCTTTCTCTAAATTCAGTCAGTGCAAATGTTTTATTTAATTCAGGAGAAACTAAATCTTTTATATCGAGGGACTTTGCACATAAATTAGGACTTAAAGCTAAACCCTTGAAAGAACCTTTACAAGTAGAAATAGCCAACCATGAGGTTATCCCTATTAACTAGATTCACCCCGCCTGCGAGTTAGGCATAATGAACAACCTTTTAGTGTTGATCTGATTCCTTTTAAATTAGGGGAATTTAACGTAATTTTGAGAATGGACTGGCTAGCTAGCAATGATGATCAGATAGACTGTAAAGAAAAGAAAGTTAAGTTGAATATCCCAGGGAAGAAAGAAGTCATATTCAGAGGAAAGAGACAGACGCAATAAGTTCTTGACCATGGCCCAGGCCAAGAAGATTCTTTGAAAAGAAAATGAGGCTTACTTAGCCTATGTGGTGGACACCCATATGGAGGTGCCCCATTTACAGGATATCCCAGTAGTCAATGAGTTTGAAGACGTATTTCCACAAGATCTTCCAGGATTACCACCCGATAGAGTAATTGAATATACTATTGAGTTGGCCTCATGGACGACGCCAGTTTCGAAGGAACCATACCGGTTAGCCCCGGTAGAAATGAAGGAAGTAGCTACCCAATTACAAGAACTATTGGCGAAGGGTATGATACGACCCAGTGTGTCCCCTTGGGGAGCACCAGTATTGTTTGTTAAGAAGAAGGATGGGAGCATGAGACTGTGCATCGATTACCGAGAGTTGAATAAGCTAACCATAAAGAATAGGTACCCGTTACCCAGAATAGATGATTTGTTCGACCAACTAAAGGATGTTGTCTACTTTTCCAAGATTGACCTGAGAACTAGATATCATCAACTAAAGATTAAACTTGAAGATATTCCAAAGACTGCGTTTCGTATTAGGTATGGGCACTATGAGTTCTTGGTGATGTCCTTTGAATTAACTATCCCCCAACGACTTTCATGGATTTAATGAATAGAGTGTTAAAGAAGTATTTGGACTAGTGCATGATAGTTTTTATTGATGATATTTTGATCTACTCGAGGACCGAGGCAGAACATGCAGAGCATTTGAGGATAGCTCTAGGAATACTCAGGGAGGAACAGTTGTATGCCAAATTCTCGAAGTGCGAATTCTGGCGGAATGAGTACAATTTTTAGGACACGTGATCAATAAGGAAGGAGTATTGGTCGATCCCTCCAAGATTGAAGCTATCTTAAATTGGGAAAGGCCAACCACACCCACAAAGGTAAGAAATTTCATAGGAATGGAAGGCTACTATCGAAGGTTTGTTCAGGATTTTACGAAAATCGCAGCCCCTTTAACCCGACTTACTTGTAAGACTGAGAAGTTCGAATGGACAAAGAAATGCAAAAATAGCTTCCAAGAATTGAAGAAAATATTGGTAACGGCCCTTGTGTTGGCGTTACCGGATGGAAAAGGAGATTTTATGACATATAGTGACGCGTCGCACAAGGGATTAAGGTGTGTGCTTATGCAGCACGACAAGGTAATTGCGTACACATCGAGACAGCTGAAGGAATACGAAATTCGATATCCTACCCATGATCTTGAGCTCGCGGCAATAGTTTTATCCTTAAAGATTTGGAGGCACTACTTGTATGGAGAGAAGTGTGAGATCTTCACAGACCATAAGAGGCTCAAGTATATTTTCACACAGAAAGAGCTCAACATGCGCCAGAGGAGGTAGTTAGAGCTAATCAATGATTATGATTGTGAGATTCTCTATCATCCAGGAAAAGCCAATGTGGTGGCTGATGCCATTAGTAGGAAAGAGAGACTTAAGATGATAATGTCTTCGGAAGAGTTGATAAGAGATTTTGAGAAAATGGAAATATAAGTGAAGGTAACCGGAGCCAGTACTGAAAAGCTGTTTGGGATTGTAATGCAGCCCAAATTATTTGAAAGATCAGGTTGCGCCAAGAAAAGGTGATGAATGACGGCAAAGAGTCGATGACTGGAGGAGAGATCAATACCGAGAAAGATGATAAGGGAATAATGAGGTATTCCTACAGAATTTGGGTTCCAAATGTTCAAGAGCTTATGGATGAAATTTTAGATGAAAGTTATATTTCAAAGTATTCCATTCACCCGGGGAGCACCAAGATGTATAGGGATTTGAAAGTATATTATTTGTGGCCCAACATGAAAAGGGACGTAGCTGAATGGGTAAGCGAATGTTTGACTTGCCAGAGAGTGAAGGAAGAACACCATAGCCCCAGTGGACTTTTGCGACCCCTGGATATTTCCAAATGGAAATGGGAACATATAGACATGGATTTTGTTGTAGGATTTCCCATAACCAAAGTCAATCATGAGACCATATGGGTAATTATAGACCGACTAAAAAAGTCAGCTCACTTTATTCCAATCAATGAGAGATACCCGGTCGAAAGACTGGTGAATATTTACCTTAAGGAAATATTAGTAATTGAAGATTTGCTAGAACAAATCCCTGGGTTCAACTCCAGATTTTGGAGGAGCTTTTAGGAATGTGCGGGAACCAAACTGAACATGAGTACCACTTACCATCCCCAGACGGACAGAAAAAGTGAAAAGACCATCCAGAACACTAGAAGATATGTTGAGAGTTTGTGCAATAGACTTTAAAGGAAGTTGGGATGATCACTTGCCCTTGATCGAGTTTTCTTACAACAATAGCTTTCATGCCAGCATCGGAATGCCGCCTCACGAGGCCCTGTACGGAAGAAGGTGTTGATCTCCTTTATACTGGGATGAAGTTGGAGAGTGCAAGATGCTCGGACCCGAAGTGGTCCAAAGAACCAAGGATATAGTGGATTTAATCAGAGGACGGTTGGTAGCAGCCCAAGACCGACATAAAAAGTATGCTAATTTAGCCCGAAAGGACAAGGAGTATGAAGTAGGGGACCTAGTGATGTTAAAGGTATCCCCTTGGAAGAGATTGATGAGGTTCGGAAAGAAAGGAAAGCTAAGCCCAAGATACATGGGACCTTTTGAAATATTAAAACGTATTGGGAAGTCAGCTTGCGAGCTAGCCCTACCCCCGAACCTGCAGCAAGCTCATAACGTGGTCCACGTATCAATATTAAAAAAATATCATCGGGATTCCAAAAAAAATAGTGGAATACGAGCAAGTGGACATGCAACCAGACTTGACTTATGTGGAACAAACAGTGAGGATTATGGATCAAAACGAGCAGGTGCTTCAGAACAAGGTGATCAAGCTAGTCAGAGTACTATGGTAAAATCCTAATGTGGAGGAACCAACTTGGGAGCTAGAGAGCGCAATGCTAGAAAAGTACCCCCATTTGTTTTCTATCTGATTCCGGGACGGAATACTTTTAAGGAGGGGAGACTATAATAACTCAAAATTTTTGGAATTTTCGTAATCCTTATGAATAGTAACTTTTTGATGAATGTGCTGATTAAGGAAAATTTTCATACCACACTATATAGGAATTCTTTTATGGATATTCTGAGATCATATTAGTACTCCATAATGTATATGAGTGTATGTAAAGATCGTCGGAATTCAAATTCGAACACTTTGATTTTTCCCAAAAATCCACCAGATCCCAAAAGAATTAAGTATAAGGTAACATGATTAAAATGATTTCAATTCGAAGATTATAAGAGAGGATCATTAAAGAAATATAAAATGTTAAGAAAGGGTTAGGAAAGCCCAAGTAATAAGATCCCGAATATGATCCCTCAAACGAACAACAAGAATTAGAGTTTAGCGAACCATAAAATAAATAAGCGACCAAGGATAAAACTTTTGCAAATAATAAAGAGATTAACCAAAAAAATAAGTACTAATCAGTAGGATTAGATAAATATGATGTCATCAAGCCATAGGAAGTTGACAAGTGGCAAGTAGTGACACAAGATTGTTGAGGTAAGCATGATTAGCACGATATTTAGCTTGGTTGAATTGTGGCCAAGTATTTTGACCATGATTAAAGTCAAGGTTAAAAGTAACCAAATCTTTAATCACCATATTCATGAAAACACAAATCAAGAAGTATTTCTCCCATTCTCATCTTCTTCCTCTCGGCTTTCTTCAAGAAATTCAAGGAAGAAAAATCGAAACTCAAGCCCCATTTCTTGATCAATTGCAAGGTATTTATCTAAGCTTCCTTATGGTTAAAAATAGACTTCCTATAAGTTTGACCCTTAGATTCCTTACCAATCTTTTTCAATAAATCATCAAAAGTGGTGATGAATAGTGTTTTTCACTAACTAATTTTCTTGATCTTATTTTCTTGGATGGTTTAAGCTATAGTAAGGCTACACAAGGATCATACCAATCTTAATAGCCACTCTTAAACTCCATGGAAGGTATAATCTCTAAAACCCTATCTTTGACTTATAGTTTTAATGAGTTTTATAGATGCATTCTTGATGAGAACGCATGATCCATCTTTGTTAGTTGGTTTTGATTAATTGTAATGGTTATTATTAATGGATCTACGTTAATTGTTGAATGAATTGATAATCTTGAAAGTATGAACTAAGTTAGAATTTATTAAGTTAAATATTGATGTGTTGGTGATTGTTGATGATTTGGTGAGGATTTAGTATAGTAAAATTTTGGGAAATCGCGTAAACATAGTCGTCGTAATGCCTGTTTACCTATAAACTTTTTGTGCTTAACATTAGGAACAGAAAACTCACTGACCAAACTACACCTTTGCAATGTTTATCTATATCATGTTGCAAGCTTCTTTTTGATATGTGGTTCAGTTATATCCGATTTACGGTTTAGGAGAAATGATCGTTTTAAGTAACGGCGTTTCACGAACGAACCCTTACCCCTCGCATAACTTTGAGACCTTATTTAAGACCCTTAAAAGACTAATTGGAATACAAAACAATTGTGTAAGGTTTATCAGGTAGTTGGTAAAGTAATTGCGAAAGAGTCGCCTTTGACGGTTAATTTTATAAAAATGATGGAGTTGAGGGTACGCGAGCGACTAATATAAATTATTAAGCGTAAAAGCGAACGTTAGGGTCTAATTGGACAAAGTCTAGTTTCTTAGGAGACCATGGATTAATTCCGGATTTTATTATGTTTATAGGTTACGGACTCACACCAGACCTATTTCCATCTGAGGTCGCTCAGTCAAGTTTTCTACACATATACTGTTGTTGTGATGATTATATATATATCTACATTATCTTGAGATAAGTGCATGATTGTTATTAGCAAATCTTGTGATATATTGAAGCATGTTGATATGATATATATATATATATATATATGCATGCCTGATTTGAGTTTTTGATATTTCATTGTCAATTCAATTGCTTATAAACTGCATAATACCTATGCTAGAGATAGGCATTAGTTGCGTATACCCTTAGTATAGAGGACCCAAAGTTGAACATTTTCCTAAAACCGAGAGGCGAGGTTCACGAGTATATTTTATATAGTTTTCTATAACTATTAATCAAATAAGATATATTCAATATTTTTAAATAATAATCAAACTTTATTTTTGATTATTCAAATAAAGATCTTACTTTCGCATAAGTATATCTTTTGTTATTTATTATTCATTTCAAGTGTTAGTTTCAAAACTTCTACTTTATTTATTTTTATAAATACTATTCTTTATGGGAATATTAATTAAATAATAATATTCATATATTTTTCTAATATATCGAAATTAATTTATTTTATTAAATCATCCTTATTCCAAATATTTTCAAAAATGTTTGCAAATCTTCAAAATGACTTTAAAAGTTAGAGAGGATCCCAAAACTCATTTTTTATTTAATTTTTTCCTTTCGTGGAGGGATTTAAAAACTCGCTCAAAACCTAAGGGATCAGGCTCCGTGGTGTATTTTGTCGCAACGAAGTTGCTGATTGATAATAGAATCTTTGATTACTTGAGCCCAATCAAAATGCATTGGCATAGGTGACATGGGCGCAGTGGGAGTTCATCAAAGTGTAAGTGGATGAGTGGAAGTCCATCAATGCGTAAGAGGCTGGAAGACGGTCCAGCATAAGGTCCTAATGCGGCCAGGGTGATGACTAGTGGGGAATTCATCCATCTACTAGTAGAGAAACTAACCTGATTGATATCTTTTCCTGATCAGCAAGCTATTGGGTTTATGCCAAATTTTCTTCTTTCCAAAATTATTAGGTATACTACTCTGTTTATACTTTTCATAACAAAGGTTTTTAAGGAATGTATGATATATATATATATGTGTGTGTGTGTGTATCGGGACTTAATGAAGTATTTCGTAACTTCATTTCTTTTAAATGATATTTCAAAAATTGATTCTATACAAGTTTTATCTTGTAGCTCCTTCTATATGTTGAACTTTTGAAAACTTATTATACTTTGAATGTTGGTAGTTCAAGTAGTTTTTCTAAAGGGTATAAGTATATTGGAGTATTTGGTAAATTCATCTTTTTAAAGCTTATATCCAATAAGTAATTATTTTACACTTGATAAAGATTTTCAGTAAGTTATTGATTCAGAACTTGCATTATTGATTAAACTATATATTATCTTGTAAGTTGTAATGCTCACTCTTGCTTCATTTCTTCATCACACAATAACAGTTCGGAAGGATGGCCAGACTCGAGCAGACTCAGCGCAAGAGCGTGGAAGTGTCCCGCGTCTACCCACTGATATCTTAGCCGCCATTGCCGCAGAGGTAGATCTATCTGTAGTTGAGGCATTCAGCTTCTGGGAATCAAATTATGTATAATTATAACTTGTGTTGGATAATGGCAAAGAACTGTAAACTTATTAAGTAATCATTTTGGATTTGTAATAACTTTTAACTTATGGATTTCAACGACTTTTACTTATTTCAATTTAATCTCTGAGACTATAACGTGTTGTGGAGTGTGTGTTATTGTGAGGTCACAATATGCAGTTATTTATTTTAATTTAAGTTAAGTGATAATAATGGAAAGAAAGACCGTGACAACCCAGATTCCCGACCCCAGATCTGGGGGTATTACAATAGAGATCTCTGAGATATCGAAAAGTCAAAATATGTATGTAGAGATCTCAAAGATATTGACAAGTCAAATTTTTCATGTAGAGAACTCAAGATTTTGACAAGTCAAAAACCCATGTCGAGAACTGGAGATGTCGACAAGTCATTCTGCATGTAGAGAACTAGAGACCTCGACAAGTCAAATATACATGTAGAGAACTCAAGATACCGTTAAATCATTATACTTATCGATATATCACTTCTCTAAAGAACAAAAAGAGATCTCGACATACCATCTCAAATTCAGAATACAGACAAGTTCAAGATTATCAGTCAAAAAACAATTCATTCACTGAACTGGAAAGACTACAAAAGTAGCTTAGAGAATACAAGATCAAGGGCCAAGATTTACTAGATAAAGGATGGTTACGGACCTGCAAGATTCTGCACAGATTTGCTAACACCAGAAAAGGAAATAGACAATGTTGCTTTAGAAATTGGTTTAGTACATTTTAATGGAAGTTTTGTAAACCCGTGTTGCTAGTCTATAAAGCATGCACAGGTCCTTAGTTTAATGGTAACAAACAGATCTAGAAAATATTGTATTCTCTCAAAATAATAGTGGAGTTCTTATTTTCTAAGAACACTAATTTGTAGCAAGACAAACTTAATTAATACAATTAAATGAGTTTTGATATATTGTGTTTTGTGTGTTTACTGATAAATAATACATCTCTACAATTCATAACTGCTTTGTTCAACCATAATCCAAATAGTTTTGATAGCCATTTAAAATCCAAGAAACACATTCACTCCCCCCTCCGTGTTACATTTCTTTGCATTCAATATATAATAATTGAAACAATAAAAAGTGGTTAAAAGATAAGAGATACTTATTTGTATTATCAAAATAAGAAAAGTTTCTAAGTCCTATTAATTACCCTTTAAGCACAATTGAGTTGTAACATGATCAAGGAAAAATAATTCTAAGTCATTTGTCCGCTTCTTGGCGTAATTGAAAATACAAGAGGTTACCCTTGTAGCCGCAACTCATAAGAAAAAGTAAGGCAAAATGTATACAAGAAGCTGATTTGCGCCATTGATGTTTCTAAAAGCATTATAGACATAACTGGGGAGAAACTCTAAGGGAAAGTGTTCCTAGAGGCCTTGTAGATGTAAGTGGAGAATTCTAAGGCAAAATATCCTTCTCCTCCTCTATGCGCAAGTGAATATATTTTCTAAGGCAAGGATATCCACTCTAATCGCCACTTATGACTTGGTTCATTATTTGGTACAACAGCAATTCAATTTAACTACTTGGCTGAGAATAAGCCACGTGTACAAATATATTGAAGTCTACACACAAAAGAAGACAAATGAATTCAATTCATTCAGTTATCTTCTTTAACTCCCAAATGTATTTTTACGAAGCACCATCGAATGCGAAATTTATTAGCTTGTAAACATACTGTTATGTTGTTGAATTTACTGTAGCTAATCATTTAATTGATTAGAGTGTAGTAACCTCAAGGTTTATATTAATAAAATAATATATTCCTCGAATTATTTTGTGTCTATTTTGATTCTGTATATTTAACGAAGAACTTGAAACAAATCGAAAAAAGATTGTAGGTTTCGTATTCATCCCCCTTCTATGATACTTTGGGACTAACACTTGTTTACTTTTTTAAACAACTCAAATGTTATAAAAACTTTGGGAATTCTGTGCAATATTCTAGTATATGTTAGTCATAGAATAAATCAATTTGATAGAAGTTCAATGATAATTGTCCAAGAAGCAAATTGAAGAAAAGAAGACTCATGAGATAATAAGTTGCACAAATTGAAGAAAAGAAGAGTCACGATTTCTTCACTTAGTCATTTTACAATAAGACAAATCAAGGTACAATTTTCAGAAATGAACAAACAAATCACTATAGTTCATTTTACATGGACATGTTTGATAAGTGGCATTTATATCCACTTAGAACGCTTCGTAAAGGCTCGAATTGGTGTTTTGTACTCAAGTTATTTGTATTTTTTGTGACGCCCCAAAATCTGGGATCAAGGATCTAGGAGGCCACGCCATCTTGAATGCTATATAACACTTATCTCGTATCACAATATATAAATACTCACACTTTTACAACCCCACACTTATCACACACACTTATAGGTTATTATCTTGGAAATGAACCATTCATTACTAGAGTAATTCAATCCACAAAGTGATAAGTATTACAACCCAAAAATAATTAAGTCTTACCACGGAAATAACCTTTAAGTAAGGTTAGTCTGTCGGCCAAATATTCGTTTCTTATTCATTATCTTACGTAAGTCATACTTATAAATAAGCCGGACTAAAAACAACTGAAAACCAATCCAGCTTATTCGATCTACCTGAGGTACAACACCAAACATCCCACGAAACAGCTGGCCTTTTCCTACCTATTTCCTCGCTGTGAGTTTCATGATGGGAATCTTGATTTACTGTTATGTTGTGTCAATTTAAGAAAACAAGTGTGAGCTATAATGCCCAGCATAATAATATACACACCACGCCATAGATGGCATTAACCAACACCAAAAATGTGTTACTATACACCCCTAAAAATGTTGCTATAGGCAAAAATGGGTCTATTGCAACACTTTTTCAGTGTTGGGTCTAAGGCCGTAACTATAGGTATTTAACTTTACACAAGTGTCAATCAATAGCAACACAGCAAAATATGTTGCTATAGATATCAATTGCAACGGAATTTTCAAAGGATAGCAACACAGACATGGTGTTGCAATAGGTATACTAACTGACAATAATGGGGCCCACAGGGGCCCCGCATGGGCATGACACATGGCATGACACATGGCAGGGTCCCACGGGACCCAGATGTGGGGCCGTTTATCATCTATGACAACACAACTATTGCAACACCTTTAATGTTGCAAAAAAGAAATTTATGTACATAATTTAGCACCATATTGCAACATACTAATAGGCTATTGCAACACCTGAACTGTAAAAAATTGAAATATACTTTTCAAATACTTGATTTCCCATAAATTCAACATTCACAACCAATTCAATTCATCCAACCAGTCTTAACTACAAATCCAACCATTACATTCTATCCAACCAACAATTACAATCCATCACATCAAAACATAACTTAAGAAATACTAGTACTCTTGCTAAGAACTAAACGTGCAAGATAACACAAAAGCATACAAGTCTTTGAAAATAACGTAGAAGAGAGATAACAAATGGTCTAAGTGCTACGACCACCGGTAAGAGGAGTACCATCAACTCTTGTGTCACCTGAAATTGTACCAGAAATCTGAGCCATCTCAATGTTCAACCCGGGGCTTGCTTCAAGTAATTTCTACAGGACCAAGCTCACATTGCCTTGAACCTTCTTAACCTTGGCAACTTCATCGAAGAGCTTCGTGTTAAACTTTTCTTCGACTTGTTCAACATCCTGTTAAACAAATAAAAATATATAAAACCCAATTCTCTCTGCAAGCATGATGGCTTTTCATATTAAAGTATAAGATTAAAAGCAGCTCTATTGATTCCCCCGGGCTATATTGATTCTCTATACAAGCCAATTTTTAGGGGTCTAAAGCCTGATGGCTTTTCTCCCTGCTGTTACTTTGCCAATTTATACAGAGTGTACCACATATAATCACAAAACAAATTATTATTATCACATAGAAGGATTTCAGTTGCATTTGGTATCTGGTGTCAAAAAAAGGAATGAAAAATACAAAGAAAACTAGCAGGGAAACGGAGAATAAAGGATATGAAATAGGCGGAAGTAGGTAATTAAAGAATATGATCAAGTGTATATTTATCAAAAGATTTGTGAAAGATAAGAATTCAAGACATGGATGAGTATTAATTTTCCAGTAGGAACAAAGGTGTTCAGTTAATTTTTGCCAATAGTACAAAGAGAAAAATCAGCATTACACATAAATGTCGCTATGGTCCCAAAGTATGGATCTTGTGGAGAGTTGAGATCAAATGAAAATTATGTCACCAAATGATAACATTACCGGACACCACAAATATTATATAAGAGCTTATTTTAAGTAAGATCACATTATATTCACCCTTTCCTCAAAGTTTGAGTAAAGTATTAATCTTGGTCACTTACCTGCACCCGTTTATTTCTAGAATACTGTTCCACCCCATTAAATCTGCTACCACTAAACTGTATCAAAAAAACTAATTAGGTTTCAGTTGGTAGTATATACACGATACAAAATAAAATTTTCACAAATCCTTTACTTGCATATCATTGGTCAGAGGAGCTGAATACATTCCTACAGAAGAGACCGTAATAACACGAGACTCTGGTGCAGGCTTTTCCAACAAGGGCATCAATGATTCTGTCAAGGTATAGGTGCCAAGAACATTTACAGCAAAGTTCAACTCGTATCTGATCTTACAGAAAAAATATAAATCAGGAAAAGTAATTAATTATCACATAAGTTAAGCTACATAGTAGGTTAGTTAACTAAAAGTTATTAGTCTGTTCTTAAGCAGCATTACAAAAGTTACCCTTTTGATGTTGTGATGCGATTATTCTCCATTAAACCAGCATTATTAACCTGAAGTAATAAAGCATCATCAGGAAGTTATAATAATACTGCAGAAATATATCACCTAGTTTATGTCAGAAGCAGAAACAAGAATATTAAAGAAGTTAAGGGTGATGAATGGTGCTGTGTGGGTGAGTCGCATAGTATTAGCTAAAAGACAACATAATAACAGCCATCATTGATCTAAAGATGCAAAATTGTAGGCACATTACAAGTCACAAAGTTAACAGTTGTAGGTACCTGAAAAGAGTATTGCAATAGGTAGTCATTCTCATAAGGTATAAGTTCAGGTTAGATTCTAAAGACAGAAGTTTTACAGATTAGGCATTTCAAACTATTGCATATCCACCAGAAATATAGACTTTGATATGAATCAACTAATATTCAAGACCTACCTAGGAATGCATAGAAAATCACTTAAACTTGAGGAACGATAAAGAATATAATTCACAAGGTGACCACCTAAATTAAATATAATCAGGTTCGCATTAACTTCACAATCTCAACCTATTAACTAAAAAAACAACTAGAGCATATATAACTCACTAGCTTAATAGCTACTTCTTCATTTGTCTGAATGTTAGTTCCTACAAACCAAATATCAATCCTCTTTTCCATTAGTACACTTCAAATATTAGGAATAAAAACCTCAGGAAATGAGAAAAAATGTAATACTTATCCACTAATGAGTTTTACTTAAATTTCAGGACTAAAAACCTCAGCAAATGAGAAAAATGTAATAGTGATCCACTTAAGAGTTTTCCTTAAAAGTTAAAGGTAATGATCTGGCAGAATACAGATAAGCCTGCAAGAGTAATAGATGATTTTTGTTATATCCATACAATATCAAACAGTTACATAAGTGTTAGTTTTCATATTAAGCAACACCTGAACTCCTCTGACATCATACTGTGCTTAATTTTTCCTAAGCATTTTTTTATTGATTATCATATAAGTCATTAAAAGACTTGAAAAGACTTTTAGGGAACCAATAAATATCACTTTGTCTAAATAAAATTTAAAAAGATGTTACTAAATCATTATTTCTAGTCCTTCCAACAACTACATAGCTACAAGAAGCAGTAATCAAATAACTTAGTATTTAATACGTATTTTATAGAACTTACCAAGACATCAAATTTTCGAAAATTCTGCTCGGCCACTTCTTAACTGATGCCATTGCACCTCCTTCTTTCTTGACCTCGGCTTCCTTCACTAAAATTCTACACCGTTCGTGCTCTCTGATCTCTTCCCATTTGCTCAAACTTACCTAGGAAAGATGCAGAATATAAGAAAAGTAATATTGGCCTCATAAAGAACAGTTCCCGGATTTGAAACCCACATGGTATTCCTCCATCACCTTATTATATTGCTCCAGTTTTTTGACCAAATTTTCAAGCTCAGAAGCAATAGTTTCCTGGTAAGGATCATATTGAAGCTTTCCTTGATCAACGAGGGCCTTATATTGTGTAAGAGGTCCTGCACAACACCAAGACTTATAAAACAGCTCAGAAACAAAAGAATATGATAATTAAAAAAAATTGCTTCCTTGTTATCCTAATTGGATTCTAGTTCACCAGCTAGAAACTTAAATTCATTAATTGCTTGATTTAATCATACTTAAAATTAAATAAAATCACAAACAACCATGATAACACACAAACAACCTGCAAAGAAGGATCACGAACCATATGATAAAATTAAATATATAAGGAGGAAGAAAATAACGAAAAAGTAGTACAAGGGTAGAAGAGTATTTTAAGACAGGGGGCAAGGGACATGTAAGTAATTTAGCAAGAGAGAAGAGAAAAATATAAAGAGGGGAGAAAGAAGAGGGATCAGGATATCGAAAGAGAAGTAAGAAGTGCGAGTTTATACTTAATTCTCAGGAGACACAGAACCTCTCGAATGCTTCGGGTTGTATTGGATTAGTGTAATTGGTTCGGTACAACTATTCTTATAATTTAGTTATTAGTTTATTACCATTAATAGCAGTTGAGTTGAGCAGTTGTGTGTTAATTTGTTGTTATTGTGTGAGTTATCAGTATTTAGTTCTAGCACAACC
Source organism: Apium graveolens (assembly GCF_009905375.1). NCBI lineage: Eukaryota > Viridiplantae > Streptophyta > Magnoliopsida > Apiales > Apiaceae > Apium > Apium graveolens. The sequence goes on along the minus strand of NC_133647.1, from coordinate 44,929,667 downwards.
ACAATAGCAAAAGCAGAAACGAGTTAGAGTTCTAGCACAACCACATTAGCAAAAGCCGAAACGAGTTAGAATACGTGATACATCAGTAAATCATAACTTCAAGCAACTAGTATATTTATGCTTAAAAATTTCTCCCAGAAAACAGTTACAAATAATTGTGACTTCAAAATTAGTTTTCTATGAATAGAACCTCAAACACTTGGCTCTGATCATTCGATTATCGTGCTTACAAATTTACAATCAACAGAAACTGAACTAAGCATTAACAATTCATCAACATCAAAGTATATCCGTTCACACAATTCAGCCAATAAAAAGTATATATCTATCTATAATCAATCAATCGAGCATTTCATTGAAATTCAGTACAATCTCACAAAAAACGCAACAAATTAAACATAATTTAACAATGTGTATGTGTGTGCGTGGGAGGGGGAGGGGGAGAGAGAGAGGTACTGAGATAGATCTCTCTGAATGAACCGCTACCGATTTTGCGGCCAAGGAGAAACTTATTACCGACCCAAGGCTCCATGAATTAGTCGAAAAGCTTAGATAGAAGCTAAAGCCCTAAAACTTACAAATAAATAAGGGAGGAAACGAAAGATGAAATTGAGAATCGGGGAGTTTCTCTAGGACCGTACAGAAACAGTGATATATATTTATATTGAAGAAAAGGAAGGGGGAGATTGATGAAAGAGATCAAAGGAAAGAATGTTTAATTAGGTGAATTGTAACGGAGATGAGAGGGAGAGATGGGGGCCAAAAGAAGGCATCAACCTCATCATATCACCCACTCTCTTTCCTTTTCTTGCCTTTGATCCAATCCAATCTCCCTTCCTTTTGTCTCACTATTTCTAAAATTTAGCCGCCCAATTCAATTTTTCAGCACCCCAACCCATGTCAATCATTTTTCAGTTTTATACATTTTCTAATGTTGTTTAATTCATACACATTATGAATATTATTATTAATTTATAAAAATATAGTAGTATTACAGGATGTTATTTTTTATAAAATATTTTAATGATATCAAGTAATTTTTTTATTTTATTAATTTAATTATAAAAAATATTTATTTAATTGTAAATTATAATAAAATATTTCAATTTCTATAAACATAAGAATAATTTATTTATACTTTGGGCTTTCACTTTCCAAGAAACTCTACAAATTATTTTATTCAAATATACTACTTTTAAAGATAAATTTAATTTTAAATTCAAATTAAAAAATAAATATTCAACCACTTATGGTGACACGGTCCATGTGTTGCAATAGAGAAGACATCTATATCAACACCAAAGATTTATTGAGTTATTGCAACATGTTATTATGCCTATCGCAATACCAAAATCTAGGTGTTGTGATAGAACCATAATTTCATACCCATTGCAATGTTTTCTAAGGCAACACCAGCAAAAAACGTGCAAATAGGTCATCTATGCGTAGTGACAGTATGAAATGATTGTATCATAAACTCAAGTATAATGCTATATATGATAGATTCGTTTTATTAAAAATAGTTTTCCTTGGTGATATACACCTTCTTTTTGAAAACAATCCTTCAGTGGATTTATTATCCTGCGAATACCTTACTGGTAAACCGAGCACCTAGGCTTGGGTTACGGTATTGCATCACAATTCCAATTGGAAGAATTTTAGGACATTCACTGGAGCCACCGCATACGATGATCAGTCGTACTACGAAAATAGTAACCTTTTCTACATGTAGAGGGACGACTTCCTTACTCCCGATTATCACCCTAGCCGCATTCGGACTTTATATGCTTCCCCATTCCACCCGCGTATGTTTTGCATACTTCGTATATCTTTTAGTACACATGGTACCTTCTCATACAGAAAATTAATATAGCAGTCTCCCCAGTCCATGAAGTACTGGATCTCTACCCCTCATTTGTCCTTTTAAGAGTCTTATCATATACTTGGAATCATCGAACTATATTGAAATTCCCCAAGCATTTTACTTGTTGATAAGCACAGCTTATCTCATATATATATATATATATATATATATATATATATATATATATATATACTTCCGAAAGTTTTTGGAGGAAGTACTAAGGATGTGAGTTGACTGTTGTCAACATATAAATAAATAAGGGGGGTTTCTTTTGAAACTATATTTAAAATATTTAAAATAAGTCGAGATAATATTCTCCGACGATCTGAAATTATTCGAATGATTTTTCGAAAATCAGAAATTATTTTAAATCAGGTTTTATGATTTTTAAATCATATTAAAGAATTTGATAAATAATTATTAATTAAATAATAATTCTTAAATAATTAATCCTTGAATAATTATACTTTAAAAAAATATTTGAAATAATATTTCTCAACTAATTTAGGTTTAGATAATTAAAGAAATCTTTAATAATTGATCGAGTTTGAAATAAATAATCATTGGAGAATAATTCTCCTATTTTAATCCTGGGTATCTTGAGGTGGAGGATGCTCTAGGGTCCGCTCGAAAATCTATAACCATAAACATAAACCGTTTCGTTAGATCATGTTCTACTTTACGGCGACTCGTACTCATATGCTACTTATTATTCGTTCTCTCACTTATTTTACCCTTATTATTTCTTTAAGTACTTATCCATGTCACGGTCGCTTCCTTTTCGAAGTACCTTATGTCCGTTTATATTTTCATCGTCGGCTCCGCTTATAAATTTCAACGGCTTTCTAATCGTGCGGTCTTGGTTCCGATATTTTTATAAAATTGAAAAATCATTACTTTCACTTGAAATTTTTATATCAGTTAAGGAACTCTATTTACTACTCTCTGTAAAAATTTCATGATTTATGAATATTTTTAAGTCGATCATTTCTATTTCCAAAATTCGTAATTCGTAGCAGTTTTTGCCGCGTAAATCACTTTTAGTAAAACGGTCATAACTTTTGATCCGTAAATCGGAATCAAGCGATTCAAGCTCCTAAACGATCCTTATAACATTTTCTATCATAATCAAGTTTTATGTTTCAAGAAACTACAGTTTATATCTTCGAAACTTTCTGCAGAAACTTAATATTATGTTTTGTTCGTTTTAGCTAGATTACGAATACGATCCAAGTTTCGTTTACGCCTTAAATCTCTATATTGAAGGAATTTAGGGATGAGCAGAAGCATGATATAACAATTATTCCGTAAAAACCATGTATCGCACATACAGAAAAATGTATAAATCAGAAAAATGGAGGAATCATAACCATACCTTAAAATCGAAGCTTTATAATATGGTTGCTAGCAGTTGCTCCTCAGTGTGTGAAGCACTCTACCGGTATCCACCAAGAATAATCCTCTTCGATGAAACTTTTTATAAAACCAAGCTTTTATAAAAATGGAGTTTTTGGGAGAGAGAGAAAGAGAGAGGAAGAAGATGGAGGCTAGCTCTTCTTAGGATTTTCACAAAACCAAGTATGTTTTTTAGAATGAGCCATCTCATTCTATTTATAGGGCTTTCTTAGGGTTTTATAATATATCATTATATATATATATATTAGCCCCACATTTTATCTTTATAAAATACTTTAATAATAATTAAAACTATTTTAATCATTATTTCTTTTTCTAAACTATTTAGAAAATTATTCTCTCTCTCATTATTTCATCAAAGAAAATATTCTTTTATGGTGTGACCCTGTAGGTTCAATATTATGCCGGTAGTAGAAATAAATAATAATAAACTTTTATTAATTATTTACATGAATACTAAAATTCACTAAATATAATTAATTGATTAATTATATTTATTCTACATCATGAGTGATGCTTCTCAACATATCACGACTATCCGGATAATATGAATTCACTGCTTAGAATACCAAGAACCTGTCAGTGACTAGTTACCGTACAATGAATTCCTTCTACCCTTATAATATCCCGATTAAATACAAGGCATGGATCTCGTATCAGGCCTATCAAATTTAATCATATGATTTCTTATTCATAATGCGAAGTTCATATTAATGCAAATTAGAAACTCCTTTTTAATTTCATACACTCTGGCCAGAGATTCCACAACTCGCATATTAAGAATAACATAGGATATTCTCTTCCTATACTGGAAGGGGTAGATCCTCTATTGACGTTAACTATCTCTATACACAAATCCCTATGCCCAGAATAGACCTAATGGATGTCCTTGAGACTAAGGACTAAACCAAAGCATAGTTCATTATATATAAGATAACTTTAACGATCTCAAGTCTAAGGATACTTGTACAACTATCACTCAGTGAATAACTATTGACACATGAGTAATCTCCATTAGTTGTTCAACTTATCGAGTCATGTTCAGTGAACTTATTCTCTAATAAGCACCTACATACTAGCTATAGTGTCACCACACAAATGTCTATGAGAACAGACATCATCCTGAAGGGAGCAAGCATAGTATGTACCAATCTTTGCGGATCCACTAACATCCGATTAGTTATCCTATGATCAGGAACTGTTTAAGTCTAGAGTTATCATCTTCTAAATCTCACTATTATAATCTCATTATAATTCTAGAAGCTTTACTCTAAATTATGGAGCATCTTATTTAAAACACTTTAAATAGATAAAGCCCATAATAAAACCATAACAAGTCTTTTATTAATTTCAATGAAATCAAATAGGAATAGAAGAAAGTTCTTCCTAACTCATCATACATAATTGGATTTAGGACAAACACTTTCAATCTCCCACTTGAACTAAAGCCAATCATCCTGGTATCTAATACCCATCTTCTCTTTATGATGATCAAAGTGAATCTGAGACAATGACTTTGTGAGTGGGTCTGCTACGTTGTTATGTGTGTCAACTCTCTCAATATTGACATCTCCTCTTTCAATGATTTCCCTAATCAAATGAAAGCGACGTAAAACATGTTTGGAATTTTTATGAGACCTAGGTTCCTTGGCTTGTGCTATTGTTGCGTTGTTATCACAATACAACACAATAGGCTCTTCAATGCTAGGAACAACTCCCAACTCAGAAACAAATTTCATCATCCAAACGGCTTCTTTTGCAGCCTCACTTGCAGTTATATATTCTGCTTCCGCTGTGGAGTCAGCCGTTGTAGACTGTTTGGAACTCTTCCAACTAATCGCACCATCATTTAGACTAAACACGTACCCTAACATGGATTTTCTATCATCACTTTCTGATTGAAAACTAGAGTCAGTATAACCCTCTATTTTCAACTCAGATCCACCACCAAAAATAAAAAAAATATCCTTAGTCCTTCGCAACTACTTAAGGATGTTCTTCACTGCTTTTCAGTGGTCTTCACCTGGATCGGACTGATATCTGCTCGTCACACTAATTGAATAAGCAATATCAGGCCTAGTACATAACATCGCGTACATGATAGATTCTATTATTGAAGCATAAGGAATCTTACTCATACGCTCTCTTTCCTCAAGTGACTTAGGAGACATCTTTTCGGAAAGGGACACTCCATGGCTCATCGGTATGAGACCTCTTTTGGAGTTTTCCATGCTAAACCTTTTAAGCACTTTCTGGATTTATGTACCCTGGGTAAGACTTATCATTCTTCTAGATCTATCTCTATAGATCTTCATACCGAGAATGTAGGATGTTTCTCCCAAGTCCTTCATAGTGAAGTTCTTTGATAGCCACACTTTGACTGATTGCAGCATCGGTTTATCATTTCCTATAAGAAGTATGTCATCCACATACAATACAAGAAATGTTACCGCGCTCCCACTAACCTTCTTGTAGACACATGGTTCATCTATATTTTTGATAAAACTAAACTCTTTGATTGTCTCATCAAAACGGATGTTCCATCTACGAGAAGCTTGCTTTAAACCATATATGGTTAGCAGCAGCTTACACACTAGGTGTTCATTTCCCTTGGAAAGAAAACCCTCTGGTTGTGTCATATACACTTCCTCTTCAAGTTTCCCATTGAGGAAGGCCGTTTTCACGTCCATTTACCAGATCTCATAGTCGTAGTAAGCAGCAATCGCAAGCAAAATCCGAATTGATTTTAACAGGGCTACAGGCGAAAAAGTTTCATCAAAGTCAATCCCTTGCCTTTGTCTGAATTCTTTTGCCACGAGCATGGCCATATAGGTCTCCACCTGGCCATCTGCTCCAATCTTTCTTTTGTATACCCATTTGCACTCAATAGGCTTCACACCCTCAGGTGCTTCAACCAAAGTCCATACTTGGTTGGTATACATAGATTTCATTTCGGATTTCATGGCACTTTGCCATTTCTCTGAGTCAACACTACACATAGCCTCATTATAGGTCATAGGGTCGTCATCATCAATGATTGACAACTCATTGTCATTCTCAATGACAAGGTCATAATACCTCTCAGGTTGGCGAGACATTCTCCCTGACCTACGAATGGGCTGTTCCACAGAAGGTTGTTCAGTCTAAACAGGTGTTTCCACTTGAACCGTAGTAGTTTGTGCTTCTTGAACTTCATCAAGTTCAATTTTGCTCCCACTGTTTCCTTCAAGGATAAACTGCTTTTCCAAGAAGGTAGCATGTCTGGAGACAAACACCCTATGATCGGTGTAAAAGTAATACCCTAAAGTCTCTTTAGGATATCCCACAAAACTACATTTTACGGATCGAGATTCCAGCTTATCAGGGTCAACTTTCTTGACATAAGCTGGACATCCCCAAATCTTAACGTGTTTAAGACTTGGTTTCCTTTCTTTCCATATCTCATATGGAGTTTGAGGAACAGATTTGGAAGGCACCTTATTCAGTAAATATGCTGAGGTTTCCAATGCATAACCCCACAGAAATATTGGAAGATCCGCATAGCTCATCATGGACCGAACCATGTCTAACAAAGTTCGATTTCTCCTTTCAGATACCCCATTCCACTGTGGAGTATATGGAGGAGTCCATTGGGAGACTATACTATTTTCTTTGAGATAATCTAGAAACTCTCCATTCAAGTATTCACCACCTCGATCTGATCGAAGAGTTATAATACTATGTTTGGTTTATTTCTCCACTTCATGCTTATATTCTTTGAACTTTTCAAAGGCTTCAGACTTGAGTTTCATCAAATACACATATCCGAATCTAGATCGATCATCTATGAAAGTAATGAAGTATGAAAATCCACCCATGGCTTGCGTAGACATTGGTCCACATACATCTGTGTGTACCAATCCTAGCAAATCTGCAGCCCTCTCCCCATGTCCACTAAATGGAGATTTGGTCATTTTACCCAATAGACAAGACTCGCATGTAGGATATGATTCAAAATCAAAGGAGACAGGTAACCCTTCCTTATGCAATGTCTGCAGTCTATTTTCACTAATATGACCAAGTCTGCAGTGCCACAAAAAGGTGAGATTTTTATCATCCCTTTTTCTTTTATTAGTATGTTCAATTTGTTAGGTCACACACACTATAGAAGGGGGTTGAATACAATGTATAGCACAATCAAATTGAATTTAAAGAACACAAGTAACAGAAAACAAACTTTATTAAACTCTGTTACAATGTAGAACTGTCCTCTCTCAGTGATGAACAAATATCACGAGAGCTGCTAGGGTTACAATGAATATTATTCTCGATAATGATAACACTTATAGTGTAAACCCTATGTCTGTGTTTATATACTACACAGTTACAAGATAATCGCTAATTGATATGGAATATAATTCTGATTCCCAAAATATATCAACCATTTATCTTTTCTTCCAAGTATTCTATTCTTCATAGAATTCCTTCTTCATGCATATCTCTTCTTGCGTTTATCTTGATCTTCTTTCCTTTCAATCAACCGCCTTCCTTATCTGAAAGTTTCCTTTAAGTCCTGATATTATCTCCTGATAAATATCTCCTGAACCTTAAGTACTGATAAATTAAGTTCTGTCTTCAGTATAAGTGTTGATATTCAGTTAAGTACTGATTTGTCATGTTTAAGTAAGATCTGAAAACTAAACACAAATCATATTAGACATGACATTATCAAATATATCTAACAATCTCCCCCAACTTGTAAATTAGCATAATATACAAGTTCAATAGATATTTGATGATGTCAAAAATATTAAGTACAAATGCATGAGAATTTAACTAGATAACTATAACTTACAATCCTTAAAGCTTTACCAATTTTAACTTCTGATAACAACTTCAGTCTGTACACACATCAGAATTTGAGCAGTTGTAGATCTTGACTTGGCTTCACTTTCTGATCTCTTCGATGTCAGGAGTTGTTCTGAGATAGTTCTTTAACAAACATCTCTCAGCATATCTGAGTTCATCAATCATCCTCCTTTTAGCATCTTTAAGTTCTGCAGTATCTTCACCAGTTTGGAAGATAGCATATCTGAGATCATTATTTTTTGCTTTTCTCAACTCCTGATCTAATCTGATGACATAGGCTTTGTCAGACTCTAGATTGAATTCAAGTCCCTTAATACCAAGATATGTTCTGATCTTTGCAGTATTAGGCTTCATTTCAACAATATCACCCTCGTGATCTCTGTACTTGGGACAGTATGTGCTATCAGACTTTACAGAATAAAACTTCTTCTATCTCTGAATTTGAGTCTTCAAATAATTTGCAGCACTTTCTGTTAATCTGTCTTTCACTTGAAGTAAGAATAAAACATGTTCTAATTCCTCAAAATACTTCAGTGGTATAGCATTTTCCCTTATATGGTAAACTCTTCCATCTGTCATGAAATATAACAAGATGTGTTCTTTCAAGAAGGTATGGTAGACCATCTGTACAGATTCAAGTTGATTCAATCTTTCAGGAGTTGCTCCACCACCTGGTTCACTTAAGGAAGTTGGATCATTGGTTGTGTTCTGCACTCTTCTTTCATCAACACTACCCAATTCAGATTTATCTCTTGCTTCTTTTCCAGTAACCACTCTTGCTTCAAAACCACTTGCTGCAGTCTTCAAAGGTTGAGTCTGTTTGGCTTTAGTGAATCCTGGTAGGAGTAACTTTGAGGATTTAACATGAGCAATGTCAGAGGTTTCCTTTGACTTATCTTCTGATATCAAGCCAACTTGAGCTATGTCAGAGGTTGCTTGCTTCATAGTTATATCAGAACTAACTATATCTTGACTCTGAACAACTTGAGCCATATTAGAGGTTGTCTTAGAAATCTTCCTTGAAGTCAGAGTAAGATTAACATGTTCATCAGAAATTTCTTCATCCATAGGAGGCACATAAACCTTTACAGGTTCACCAACTTTTTCTTTGCCCTTGGACCTTGGATCTATCTGCAATTGCGATTTAACTTTAGTTGCCACAGGATTTGTCCTTTCTTTTATCACAATGCCTTTAGTCGTAGGAAGTTTCTTTTTAATAACAGAAGCTTCAGATTTGGAGTTGACTTTTTCTAACTTAAGTCTAGCTTCTTCTTCCATTAGACTCTCAAAGTCCATTCCTGGATTTTCTTTCAGAAATAACTGTCTTGAAATTTCTTCATCAAGTTCTAAAAGTTCATCAGAACTTATCCTTTTACCAGTATCAGAAGTTATTCTTCTCCCAGTATCATAACTTGTTCTATGCCTTGTAGTTCCAGTTCTACTTGATGAGAGACCTCCACCCATTCCAGAGTTTCCCGGGTCATTACCATCCTTTCCCTTCAGTGTCTTATCAGGTTTGCATTTGGACTTAATTACTTTCTCCCCCTTTTTGACATCAGCAGGTAAAAGAAGAGAGAGAAGCAATTCCACTGAGGATTGGATCTCATTGAGTTGAGATTGCTGAGAAGCTTGATTTTTCAAAATTTCATCAATCTGAGACTGTTGCTTCTCTTGGGTTTTCTCAATGTTGGTAATTTTGTCAAAGGAAGGTTTGAAAAACCTTTTCTTGTCCAACTTGACAACTGTATCTTGCTGATTTAAGGTTTCTTGAATCTTGTCCACTTTGGCCTGAGTGACAGAGTGTTGACCTTGAAGGTGCCTTGTACTAAGTGCAGTAACTCTTAGTTGAATTTTGAAATCATCATTAACTAGCATCTCATCAGCTTTTGCCAAGTGATCAGCAAGAATCTTTTCAGAAGGAACAAAGGTAACTGTGTTCCACTCCTTAGTCCACTCCTGTCCTCTAAGAGTTTCACTCCAAGGTACTGGTGCTTCCCCTATAACAAACTTTTTGACTATCTCAGCTTTTGAAGGAGCTTGTAGAGGTGCATGTCCAGAAGGACCAGCTGCATCAACATCTAAATTTGTAGCAGCATTACCAGTAACATCAACATTTGCAGCATCATAACTTACAGAGTCAACATCTTTAGCATCCTCTGATAAAAGAACAGTATGAGAAGCTATGAAGGCTTCAACATCATCCTCTAAGGGCTGATCTCCAACTAAGTTCTGATCAATAGCCATATTCTGATGCTCACCTAAAATCTGATCATCAGTATCGAGATGCAGAGAAGGTGTTGTAGGCAATTCTGGATTAAAATCAGCATCAGAAATTGGTGTTGTTGGTGGAGTGACTTGAGTTGGTGGAGCTTCTAGATACAAAACCTGAGGCACTTCCAAGTTATGGATGTCAATTTCATCACTTGACCCCTGGTTATCAGCATGTACTGGAGATACTGGAGGTGTAGGAATGTGGGTAGTTTCTGGCTCATGTAGTGAAGAGTGATGAGTTGCATGAGGGTCTGGATCAGCACTAGGAGAATTTTGAGCTTCAACAGGGTCTTGTGAGATCAGAGATTCCTGATCCCATTCCTTAGCTGCTGCTTCCATTCCTTTACCAGAATCTTCAGGCCTTTTTGCCAATGTTTTGAATCTTTTAGCTTTTAAGGAGACTTTAGGAGCTGTATCATCAGAATTACGCTTTCTAAGGCTTTTTAGGGGCCTAGAACTCCCAATATCAACATCCTCCTGAGAAGAGACCTTCTCAGCTTCTCGAACAACAGGTTCTGAAACAGGAACCTGTTCCTCAGCATCTGATTCATCTCGCAGAATGAATCTCCTTCTCTTTTTTTGTTTCTGAGGTACTTTCTTAGTCCTCTTAGGTTTGGAAGATGAAGGCTGCACTGTAGGATCTGAAGGTTGAGGTTGAGAAGTTTGAGGTGGTTGAGTAGAAGTGGTAGGTGCTGATGGATGAGGTGCAGACGGTTGGACATTAGGATATAGTGTAGTGTATTTAACAGGATCATAGGTTATTAAGGCTTGTTTGACAGATAAAGGAATTAAGAGGGTCTTAACACAGCCTTCTTATTATCAGTAGATAATAAGTCAGTAAAAGCTCTTTTAGCTATTCTGAATGATGAAATTAATTCACCAGCATTTTGGGGCTTATTATCACAACAGGAACTATAGATAAGCTGACAGAATCTAGCAAAATAGACATTAGATCTATCTTCATTCATTATGTCCCCAATAAAACCTAAGACAACACTTGCATAGTCAAAATCAGTTCGATTTATGAGAGCATACCCAATTTGTTGGCTGAATATGGGAATTGCATCAAAATTGGAACATCTGCTTGCAAAAGCCTTGGTTATGCAATCAAAGAAGAAACTCCATTCCCTCCTTATGAAAGATCTCTTCAACTGGCCCATCTTTGCAAATGTCCTTTCATATCCCAGACTGGCCATCATGTTTTGAAGAACTGGATCTTCAACAGTAGAATAGACACAGTTCTCGGGTAGCTGCAGTGCTTGTCGAACCGTAGACAATGTCACAACATACTCATCCTCCCCTGATGAAATAATAATACTTGGGGACCCTTGAGCACCACCATCATCATATATACTGCTTCTCCAGAACTCTAGTACTTGAGTACCAGAGACGGCTTCGGGTTCAGTCAGAGCATACCCAATATCAGAACTAGCAAGAAGGTCCTAAATGAAGTAAAGTTCAGAGGGTGCTTCTGACTTGCTAAGAATAGCAGAGAAGTTATTAGGAACAAACGTAGCTCCATCAAAAATTATGTCCTTGGGTGCCATGAGAATTCGTGAGAAAGAAAATTTCCTGTAAGGTGTTTGAGAAAATGTCTGTATGAAAAATTGTCAGTAGATGAGAGAGAATAAAAGTAAAAAAAAGAGATAAAATATGAAAGTAAATGAAAGATTTTACAATCTTTTCTCTCTTTTACTTATACACGGTAGAAAACGTAACTGTAACACCCCCAAATCCGGGGTCGGGGATCCGGGTTGTCACGAGTTCCATTTCCCTTAATAACACCCAATCTTATTAAACAATCAACTAATCTGTACTGTGACCCCACAATATACACACACACACCACAAGTTATAGTCTCAGAGATGAATTCCCAAAAATAATCATAAGTCACTTTATTCCACAATTATCTGTCAATACACCTTAAAAGGTTTTCTGAATAAATTTACATTTTCTTTGCCATTATTACAATTGATAAAGATACATAAGTCTGGTACATCAAAAGTTGAAAGCCTAGCCTATTGGTAGTTCCTACCTCAGCTACAACGACATCAACGCCTATAGGAAACTGCGGAACGTTTCCTAATCGCTTGCGAATTGGAAGCTTTGTCCTGGTTATCTTGTCTATCTGATGTTGTGTGATGAAAGAAGAAAGCAAGGGTGAGCAGCAAGCCCACCAAAATAATATGTATAATGATTAACAATATATGAGCCTTCTCATAGTACTCATGAAAGTCTTGGTCAAAAGAAATGAACCAAGTTGATATCTGAATGCGATGAAGTCGCAAAATATTCAGTATATATATATACATATATACTTTTCAAAATATTGGAAGTCCTCTTCCATGCATAATACACACAGAGTTCCAGTGTATAACTGTATAAAAATACCGTTGCAAGGTGATCTCATATATCTAACCTTGTCTCAACATTTTTCTGAAAATCTTTATCATGCATAAGATAATCATTTACTAGATATAAGTTTAAAAGATGAAGTTACAAGATACTCCAATATACTTATATCTTTTCCAAATACTACTTGAACTACCACCGTTCAAGTTATAATTAGTTCAAAAGTTAATCACATAGATGAGACTACAAGATAATACTTGAATAGATTCAACCTTTAAAATATCATCAAAATAAAATGAAGTTATGAGATACTTTATTTGATGCAAACATCATTTTGAAAACTTGACCCTGCCAACACTCAACAATCGCCCAACCGTAGCCTTTCTATCGAAGTGCTCTGGGTAGTGTTGCAGAAATATCCAATTGGATGATGAACTCATTACGGGAGTTTGCCGCGCCAGGAAGACAACTTACGATGATCAGTCGTAGTAGTGCAACCCCACCATTTTCTACATGTAGAGGAGAACCTGTCGGATTTACTTGTCAACCGAACACTGAACTCCTAAGGAATGGACCGCCTTAGCGGAACTTCCAGGCCATTTGGGCCAATATAATAAGGCTGGGACGGCGCCACTCGACCACTTACGCCACTCCTAGTTCAGATGAAATCCATGACTCTGAAACGTAAAGCTCGTTCCCCCTTTCCCCAAGTAGAAACTTGTTGATACGGCTCCACCAAGAAGTCGTATCTAGTTGGAAAGGAAAACTCACCGATATTTCCCAGGTGATGCCTGTTAATGGATTAACTTGTTCCAAGAATTTTACTTCCCAAGTGTTGGGTAAGTAATCAATTCATTTATCAAAACAGCAACCTTGTTGCGAATATAAAACACACCACAGAGCCGGATCCCTCAGGTTTTGAGCGAGTATTTAAATCCCCTTCGAAAGGAGGATCTTAAATATAAAAATGAGTTTTGGGATCCGCTCTAACTTTTAAAAATCATTTTGAAGGCTCGCGAAACATTTTTAAGAATGTTCGGAGTGATGTTGATTTAGTAAAATAAATCAGTCCCAATATATTAGAAAATATCTGAATATTACTATTTAAATAATATTCTCATAAAGAATAATCTTTATAAAAATAATTGAAGTAGAAGTTTTAAAACTCTTACTTGAATGAAAATTAAATAATCAAAGATATACTTATATAGAAGTACTATCTTTATTTGAATAATCGAAAATAAGTTTGATTATCGAAACATTATTCTTTAATAAAATAAAAAATATATCTCAGCAAATAATCGGAGTCATAGATCCTCAAATGAATATTCAAATAATATTCAATAAATAAATTAAGCTGAGTCATAAGCCCTCGAATGAATATTCGAAATAATATCCAATAATAAAATAAAGGAGTCATAAGTCCTCGGATGAATATTCGAAATAATATTCAATAATAAAATAAAGGAGTCATAAGTCCTCGGATGAATATTCGAAATAATATTTAATAATAAAATAAAGGAGTCATAAGTCCTCGGATGAATATTCGAAATAATATTCAATAATAAAATAAAGGAGTCATAAGTCCTCGGATGAATATTCGAAATAATATTCAATAATAAAATAAAGTTATCGAATAAACCATATTCGATTAATAGTTTTGAAAACTATAACTATATATATATATATAAATATATATATATATATATAAAATCTACTTGGGATCCTCGACTCCCGGTTTTAGAAAATATTTTCACCTTTGGGTCCCTATACTAAGGGTATATGCAATTTACCGCTATTCTCTAGCATAGGTATTATCAACTGAACCAACAGATATATATGGCAATAATACGAAACAGGCATGCATATGTACCATATCACATGCTACAATATATCGCAAGAATTTGCTAATATAACCGTCATGCATCTATTACAAGATAATGCATATACAAGTGTATACATCATAACAACAGTATAACGGATAGAAAACTTGCCTGAGTGCTCCCGGATAGGCTTAAGCTTAGAGGGGGTCCGATAACCTATGAACAACAACATAAGTCGGAATTAAACCCCGGTCGCTTATGACCGGGTTTCTTAAGGACTTATGACTCCTTTATTCTATTATTGAATATTATTTCGAATATTCATTCGAGGGCTTATGACTCAGCTTAATTTATTTATTGAATATTATTTGAATATTCATTCAAGGACTTATGACTCCGATTATTTACTAATTATTATTCTTTATTTTATTAAAGAATTATGTGTCGATAATCAAACTCACTTTTGATTATTCAAATAAAGATCCTACTTTCGTATAAGTATATATCTTTGGTTATTTAATATTCATTTCAATTATGAGTTTTAAAACTCCTACCTCGATTATTTTTATAAGGATCACCCTTATGGGAATATTATTTAAATAATAATATTCAGATATTTTCTAATATATCGGGACTGATTTATTTTACTAAATCAGCATTACTCCAAACATTCTTAAAAATGTTTTCGAGTCTTCAAAATGATTTTTAAAGGTTAGGGCGGATCCCAAAACTCATTTTTTTATATTTAAGATCTTCCTTTCAAAGGGGATTTAAATACTCGCTCAAAACCTGAGGGATCCGGCTCTGTGGTGTATTTTATATTCGCAACAAGGTTGTTGTTTTGATAAAAGAGTTTTTGATTATTTACCCAACACTCGGGAAGTAAAATTCTTGGAACAAGTTAATCCATTAACAGGCACCGCCTGAGAAATATCGGTGAGTTTTCCTTTCCAACTAGATACGACTTCTTGGTGGAGCCGTATCAACAAGTTTCTACTTGGGGAAAGGGGGGACAAGCTTTACGTTTCAGAGTCATGGATTTCATCTGAACTAGGAGTGGCGTAAGTGGTCGAGTGGCGCCAGCCCAGCCTTATTATATTGGCCCAAATGGCCTGAAAGTTCCGTTAAGACGGTCCATTCCTTAGGAGTCCAATGTTCGGTTGACAAGTAAATCCGACAGGTTCTCCTCTATATGTAGAAAATGGTGGGGTTGCACTACTGCGACTGATCATCGTGAGTGGTCTTCCTGGCGCGGCAAACTCCTATAATGAGTTCATCATCCAATTGGATATTTCTGCAACACTACCCAGAGCACTTCGATAGAAAGGCTACGGCTGGGCGATTGTTGAGTGTTGGCAGGGTCGAGTTTTCAAACTGATGGTTTCATCAAATGAAGTATCTCGTAACTTCATTTCATTTTGATGATATTTCAAAGATTGATTCTATACAAGTTTTGTCTTGTAGCATAATCTATGGGATGAACTATTTATACATTGAACGGTGGTAGTTCAAGTAGTATTCGGAAAAGATATAAGTATATTGGAGTATCTTGTAACTTCATCTTTTAAACTTATATCTAGTAAATGATTATCTTGTGCATGTCAAAGATTTTCAGAAAAACGTTGAGACAAGGTTAGATATATGAGATCACCCTGCAACGATATTTTTATACATTTATAAACTGGAACTCTGTGTATATTATACATGTCAGAGGATTTCAAAGATTGTGAAAAGTATATATGTATATATATACTGAATATTTTGCGACTTGGTCACGTTAAGATATCAACTTGGTTCATTTCTTCTTGACCAAGACTTTCATGAGTACTATGAGGATGCTCATATATTGTTAATTATTATACATATTATTTCGGTGGGCTTGTTGCTCACCCTTGCTTTCTTTTTTCATCACACAACATCAAATAGACAAGATGAACAGGACCAAGCTCCCAATTCGCGAGCGGATAGGAAACGTTCCACCGTTTCCTATTGGCGTTGATGTCGCTGTAGCTGAGGTAGGAACTACCAATAGGCTAGGCTTTCAACTTTTGATGTACCAGACTTATGTATCTTTATGAATTGTAATAATGGCAAAGAAATATAAATTTATTCAGAAACCCTTTTAAGGTGTAATGGCATATAATTGTGGAATAAAATGACTCGTGTTATTTTTGGATATTCATCTCTGAGACTATAACTTGTGGTGTGTGTGTTTATTGTGGGGTCACTGTACGAAGTAGTTGATTGTTTATTAAGATTGGGTATTATTAAGGGAAATGGAACTCGTGACAACCCGGATCCCCGACCCCGAATTTGGGGGTGTTACAGAAATGGTATCAGAGCTAAGCGTTATAAACCTCAGAGATGATGTGATGTTAAAATAATAAGTTCACTAAGATAATAAGAACTCTTGCCAAGTTCATAGTCAGACTACCTAACGTAGTACTAACAGTTAAAACCCTTATGAGAACCCTTATAAATATCGTGATAGAAGCGTAGTTCGTTATCGTATATGGTAGCGGGACTCCGAACCCTGAGGTTGAGGAGCAACAACGCGATGATGTTTTATTACTTATTGGAGATCACATTGTGGATCCGATAGAGCGTCCTAACGCAGGACCGGATGATGTTCATATTGAGGATGTAGCAGTTGAGGATATTGTCCTAGAAGGGATTGTTGCTGAGGAGAATCCAGTGGGGGATCCTGAAAAGAATGAATAAAGGACCACTGAGGAATTGATAACCATGGTTAGGGTGACTACCAGAGGTAGGATTGGCCGGTCACTACCGGAGGTTCGTTCAAGTTTGTAAAGATAATAGCCCCTTTAACGCGGCTTACTCGTAAGACTGAAAAGGTTGAATGGACAGAGAAATGCGAGAACAGCTTTCAAGAACTGAAGCAAAGGTTGGTGACGTCTCCTATGTTGGCGTTGCCGGATGGAAAATGAGATTTTGTGATTTGTAGTGACGCTTCACATAAGGAATTAGGGTGCTTCTTATACAGCATAGCAAGGTAATCGCGTACGCGTCAAGACATCTAAGGGAATATAAAATTCGATATCCCCACCCATGAGCTTGGGCTCGTGGCAATAGTTTTTCCCTAAAGATTGGAGACACTACTTGTATGGAGAGAAGTGCAAGATTTACACAAACCATAGGAGCTCTAGTACATTTTTACGTAGAAAGAGCTCAACATACGCCAGAGGAGGCGGTTAGAGCTAATCGAGAATTATGATTGGGAGATTCTTTATCATTCGGGGAAAGCCAATGTGGTGGCTGATGCCCTTAGTAAAAAAGAGAGACTCAAGATGATAATGTCTTTGGGAGAGTTTATAAGAGATTTTGAGAAAATAGAAATAGAAGTAAAGGTAACCGGAGCCGGTACCGAAAAGTTGTTTGAGATTGCAATATAGCCCGAATTATTGGAAAAGATTATATTGTGCCAAGAAAAAAAAAGTGATGAATGAAGGCAGAGAGCCAACAAATAGAGAAGAGATTAATACCGAGAAAGATGATAAGAGAGGAATGAGGTATTCTTACAGAACTTGGGTTCCAAACGTTCAAGAGCTTAAGGACGAGATCTTAGATGAAAGGCCAAGGATGGCACGGAGCCAGAGGTTATAATTAACTGATTAAAGTTCAGTCAATTGTTTTCGGGAAAGTACTTCCCAAGGATAAGGAGATAGTGTAAAAGCTTTAGAGCCAGAACAAAGGCGAACGCGTATGATAAATTATGAATCTAAGATTGTAAAAGTTGTCAAGATTCGTTCTGAGGACACGAATCCAGAATGACGGGATGTTAGAAATCAATGCTTATGTTGTGTTGGTTCATGAAATAATGATAAGAGAAAGGAAAATAAAAAGAAACTGAAGTGGAAAGGAATATAAAGGCAATAGAGTTTGAGGAATGATAAGGGAGTTGGGTATGAGGAAACCCTAAAGACTCGTAGCAATAGAAATAGAAAAGTATGTAATCGTCAGGATGAGTGATTCACCATGAGTTAAAATTGATGGTTGAAGGCATAAGAGATATATATATTTTATCCCCTGTAAGTTGGGAGGATTCGAGGAAACCTTGAGATAGTTCGAAGGATAAATAATGAGACGCGGATAGACTGAGGAGACAAGGAAGTAAGAAATTAGGAAAATTGGATGGAGGAAGTGACCTTCAAGAATGTGAAGTGTAAGACCGGTGGCTTGATACCCAGAAAGGTAGACGCCAGGTATGAAAGATATCCCAATATTGAGATGACTATTGAGATAAACAACAAAAGTAAATAAGGAATTATTAAGAAGAAGTTCACGTTGAACACGACCAATATCTCCCAGAACATCCCTGTTGTCATTACTAAATTAGGCAAGCAAAGCGGAAAAAAAACCGTTGTTTTCTTTTAGAGGCCATATGGATTGACCTCAGTTTGAATAAGGATGCTATTGTGAAATTAAGTATAGACTATCGAAGTGAGAATGATTGAATAAGGTAATCTATCAAGTATATATGACTTGATTTATCCATGGAAGAGTGTAAGTATCTTTTAAAGGTGGAATTAAGGATAAAACCCCGATAACTTGAAATGAATCCTAGGGGAATGCATAAAGGTTGGCATTTCACCCTTAATAGGTACAACATGAGTTTTGACATTATGAATTGGAAAGGATTAAGGTAACAAGAACCTTTAAGGATCAGTGGAGAAATTTTTCAGAAGTATATAGACAATGATTCTGGTATTAGTAAATGGTATCTTGATATGCCCTGTGCCTAGGGTGTACCTGATGAAGGATTTAAGGATAACCTTAGAGGTTTTACAAGGAGAAAGGTAATATTCAAAGTTCTCAAGAATAGAAATTTTGATGAAGGAAATATGACGTAATTATAATAATGTCAAGTGGGGCACGTGTTGAACCATAAGAAAGTATAGATCGATCCAATGAGGGTCGAGATTGGTGAAAACAAGTAGGACCCAAGATAAAAGACATCTGAAGTATGATCGAGAGTCAGTCGTGACAATGATTAACCTCTAAAGACTAAGGCAATAACTTATGGGAAAAATGGTGATTTTTTTTACTCATCAGATTTTAAGGAAAACATCTTCACATAAGCAGTGATTGAAATGAGGTAGACAATTTATTTGGAGGTGGTTAAAATGACATTGATTGTAAGGAAATTTTACTATCAGGAAAGGCCAAAGAGGTGGCCGACACTTTAAATGTAAGAGGATAATTATAGGCGCTCGTGCCAGAGGAATACAGTGATGATGGTTGAAGCCGTGAAGGTTGTATTATGGTTTGGAAGATTGACATTCCTTCTGATGATTGTGCAATACCCAACCGTAATAGTAGTTTGGTAAAGGTTTAATTCGTGTAATCGCCATGAGCGGGCTATCTATCTTAGAAGGTACTACCTTGAGACAAGCCAGGACCATGTTACAAAAGGACTAAATGAACCTTTGAGCTTCATGTCTCCTAATAAAGACATATGGTTAATAATGGTATTAACCTGCTATCGTTGCTTTTATTGAAACTCTTCTGTAATTTTATCTGCTTCATGTCATATGTACGCCAAGTTCAGGAGTGTTCTTCATGAATCATGGAATGGTGATTATGTTGCCTCCTTAAAAGAATTCGATACGACATGTATGGACTCCGTATGGTTAGCTATTAAGATTTCATAGAAAATGAATGACTACAGTAGGTCAGTGGTGGACCAAAGTAATGTAGGAATGATTCTGCGAGTAATGAGCCGATTACAAGCGTGAGAGTTGTATTGTAATGGATGTTGAGATTGAGTACCGCTAATCGGGTCGTGGTGATATATAAGTCATCATTGATAGACTAATTAAGTCGATTGTCTACCTATTGAATATTTATTCCTTCTTATCAATAGAGAGTCGTATTACTATACGAGGAAGGTTGCGGTGCAAGCATAAAATTCTAGTAATGATGATGTCTAGAATGAAATCCCAGATTCGATTTTCGATGTCGAGGGAGTTTCAAAGGTGATTGTTTATGAGCTCAAGCAAGAGCATGGGTCCATAGATTGATGGACGGAATAGCAAAATATTTAGGCATGCAAAATACGATGCTATAATACTTGATGTTGATATATATAAATGTCTTGTTCTCCTATGACAAACCTCTATAGTTCAGAGGTAGATTCCAAGCCAGATATTGTGGCAGTACTTTTTCATATACAATTCTCTTCAATTTGTCCTTTCCATTTTGTATAAGCTGAGAACAACCCTTCCAGAAGGGGAGGTATTGCCGAATGACTATCTATCTGTGTGATAGAAGCCTAGTAGGATACCATCTATTGTTTAATTGCTTGTCAAGTACTAAAGGCTGGCCACCTTCTCTACTAACTATGCGATGTAACAAGTGTTCATGATCATAGTGATCTCTCAATAAAATCTTTTACTTCTATACGATGGATCAAGCTTTCGAAGATGGAAGCAGCTAGAAAGGAAGTAGTATCAGTGCGGTGGTATTCCGAATCTAACGCATTCGTGATACTAAGGTTGACGTAATTATTAAAAGGTTATAGAACGCTAATGAGCAAAAGTGTAACCAGTATAATATTAGGTATGAAAGATAGTAACAATTACGAACTGAAAAAGAGTGGGTATTGAGAAGCAAAACCTATAGCGCAAGAAGCTATGATGAGAGTTTGTCTGATAGACTTGAAAGAATTTGGAATGATCACTTAACACGGATTGAGTTTTCTTACGAAAATAGATCGTATGTTAGTATCGAGATGTCGCCTTATGAGATCCTTGAGGGAACACAATGTCGATCTCCCTTCCGCTAGGATGAAGTTGCAGAGCGCAAGATGCTCGGACCAGCAGTGGTCCAAAGGACCAGGGATATAATAGATCTAATCAGAGGACGGATGGTAGTAGCCCAAGATGGACATAAGAAGTATGTTGATTTGACACAAAAGGACAAAGAATAGGAAGTAGGGGACCTAGTGCTATTATAGGTATTCCCTTGGAAAGGATGGATGAGGTTCGGAAAGAAAGGAAAGCTAAGCCCACGAATTGTTGGACCCTTGGAGATATTAAGACGTATTGGGAAGTTAGCATATGAGCTAGCCCTACCCCCGAACCTGTAGTAAGTTCATAACGTGTTCCACGTATCAATGTTAAGGAAGTGTAATCCGGATGCCAGATAAATAGGGGTATATGAGCGCATAGACATGCAACCAGACGTAACCTATATGGAGCAACCGGGAAAGGTTATAGATTGAAAAGGGACAAGTGCTTAGGAGAAGGGTTATCAAACTAGTCAGAGTTTGATGATAGAACCACAATGTGGGAAAATTGACTTGAGAGTTAGAAAGTGCAATGCTAAGAAAGTATCCCTATTTATTTTCTATCTGATTCCGGGACGGAATCCTTTTAAGGAGGGGAGACTGTAATAACCCCAATTTTTGGAATTTTTGAAACACTGATGAATAGTAACTTTTTGCTGATGATGCTGATTAAGGAAAATTATCAGACAACACTATATAGGAGTACTGTTATGGAAATTCCGAGATCGTATTGGTATTCCATAAAGTAAATGAGTGTATGTAAAGGTCATCAGAATTCGAATCCGGACACTTTGATTTTTTCCCAAAAATCCACCAGATACCGAAAGAATTGAGTATAAGATAACATGATTAAAAAGATTTAGATTCAAGGATTATAAGAGAGGATCAAAAAAGGAATATAAAATATTGAGAAAGGTTTAGGGGAACCCAAGTAATAAGATCCCGGATATGATCCCTCATACGACGAACGAGAACGAAAGTTAAGCGAACCGTATAACAGATAAGCGGTCATTAGCCAAGTAATTAAGGGTTAATCAAAGAGGTTAGTGGGTGATGATGTCATCATACCACAAAGGGAAGACAAGTGTAAAAAGATGACACAAGCTTGATGACATAAGCATGACAAAAGGGATTTTGTTTTGTTGGTTGATTTTGGACCATGCAAAATTAACCATGGTAAAAAATTTAAATCATTTTCTAAGACAAAAAGAGAAGCAACCAAGCATTATTTCATAAAACAAAAAGAAGGAGAGTTGACTTTTGCTTCCAAGAACAAAGCTCTTGGCCAAAACAAATCCAGCAACTTCAAATGTTATGTTCTATAGCTCGTTGGAAAGGTATTGAGATGGCCTACAACTCTTGTTCACAAGTCTCGTCCAAATAAGCAGGGTAAGACCCTCATTTTTACAGTTTGTTAAATCGGACTTTTAGAAATTTCAAAGCCTAACTTTGTGTTCTTGATTTCTTTAGAAAGATCAAGCTTGTAGGAGGCTCCCTAAGGCTTCCTAGCAACTTAACACCTACCAAGTAAGGTATAAACTTCAAACCATAGCCTTTACTTTTACTATTAGTGAGTTTGATGGTTGGTTCAAAATGAGAAGCATGATCTTTGATTATTAGTAGTTTGATTTGAAATTGGAGTGATTTGGTGAATGAATCTTGTTATGGTTAATAGAACTTGATTGTGGTTGGTTGAGATGAAGAATCTGGAGAATAAGGACTGGTATAGTATTATGTAGTTGAGGTTTTGATGTGTTAATAATTGTGGGTTGTTTGGTGAGGTTTTGGTGTAGTGAGAAACTTGGAAAACTCGTAAATATAGCCGTCGTAATGCCCGTTTTCCTTAGACTGTTGTACATGAATCTCGGATCAGATAACTCACTGACCAATCTTTAAATTTATCATGTTTAGCTAGATCATGTCGTAAGCTTCGTTTTGGTATGTGGTTCGCTTAGATCCGATTTACGGTTTAGGAGAAACGACCGTTTTAAGTAACGGCGTTTCACGAACGAACCTTTACCCCTCACTTTACTTTGAGACCTTGGTTAAGGCCCTTAAATGACTAATTGGAGTATGAAACAATTATGTAAAGTGGATTAGGCAGTTGGTAGAGTACTCGTGAAAGAATCTCCTTTTATTAAAAATGGTGGAGCCGAGGGTACTCGAACGACTTATGTGATTCGTTAAGCGTAGGAGTGACCATAAGCGAACGTTAGGGTTCAATTGGTTAAAGTCTAGTTTCTTAAGCGACCGGGGTTTAATTCCGACTTATGTTCTTGTTCATAGGTTATCGGACCCACTCTAAGCTTAAGTCTATCCGGGAACACTCAGGCAAATTTTCTACCCGTTATACTGTTGTTGTGATGTATACATATGTATATGCATTATCTTATGATAGATGCATGGTGGCTAATTAGCAAATCTTGCGATATATTGGAGCATGTGATATGGTATATATGCATGTCTGTTTCGTAATCTTGATATATATTGTTGATTCAATTGCTTATAAGTTACATAATACCTATGCTAGAGATAAGCAGTAGTTGCGTATACCCTTAGTATAGGGGACCCAAAGGTGAACATTTTCTAAAACCGGGAGTCGATGTTCCCGAGTATATTATATATATATTTATATATATATAGATATAGTTTTCAAAACTATGAATCGAATAAGGTTTATTCGATAACTTTATTTTATTAATGAATATTATTTTGAATATTCATTCGAGGACATATGACTCCGTTTATTTTATTTAATGAATATTATTATTTGAATATTCATTCGAGGACTTATGACTCCGATTATTTACTAATTATTATTCTTTATTTTATTAAAGAATAATGTGTCGATAATCAAACTCACTTTTGATTATTCAAATAAAGATCCTACTTTCGTATAAGTATATCTTTGGTTATTTAATATTCATTTCAATTATGAGTTTTAAAACTCCTACCTCGATTATTTTTATAAGGATCACCCTTATGGGAATATTATTTAAATAATAATATTCAGATATTTTCTAATATACCGGGACTGATTTATTTTACTAAATCAGCATTACTCCAAACATTCTTAAAAATGTTTTGGAGTCTTCAAAATGATTTTTAAAGGTTAGGGCGGATCCCAAAACTCATTTTTTTATATTTAAGATCTTCCTTTCGAAGGGGATTTAAATACTCGCTCAAAACCTGAGGGATCCGGCTCTGTGGTGTATTTTATATTCGCAAAAAGGCTGTTGTTTTGATAAAAGAGTTTTTGATTACTTACCCAACACTCGGGAAGTAAAATTCTTGGAACAAGTTAATCCATTAACAGGCACCGCCTGGGAAATATCGGTGAGATTTCCTTTCCAACTAGATACGACTTCTTGGTGGAGCCGTATCAACAAGTTTCTACTTGGGGAAAGGGGGGGACAAGCTTTATGTTTCAGAGTCATGGATTTCATCTGAACTAGGAGTGGCGTAAGTGGTCGAGTGGCGCCGGCCCAGCCTTATTATATTGGCCCAAATGGCCTGGAAGTTCCGTTAAGACGGTCCATTCCTTAGGAGTCCAGTGTTCGGTTGACAAGTAAATCCGACAGGTTCTCCTCTACTTGTAGAAAATGGTGGGGTTGCACTACTGCGATTGATCATCGTGAGGGGTCTTCCTGGCGCGACAAACTCCCGTAATGAGTTCATCATCCAATTGGATATTTCTGCAACACTAACCAGAGCACTTCGATAGAAAGGCTACGGCTGGGCAATTGTTGAGTGTTGGCAGGGTCGAGTTTTCAAAATGATGTTTTTATCAAATGAAGTATCTCGTAACTTCATTTCATTTTGATGATATTTCAAAGATTGATTCTATACAAGTTTTGTCTTGTAGCTTAATCTATGGGATGAACTATTTATACATTGAACGGTGGTAGTTCAAGTAGTATTCGGAAAAGATATAAGTATATTGGAGTATCTTGTAACTTCATCTTTTAAACTTATATCTAGTAAATGATTATCTTGTGCATGTCAAAGATTTTCTGAAAAACGTTGAGATAAGGTTATATATATGAGATCACCTTGCAACGATATTTTTATACATTTATAAACTGGAACTCTGTGTATATTATACATGTCAGAGGATTTCAAAGATTGTGAAAAGTATATATGTATATATATACTGAATATTTTACGACTTGGTCGCGTTAAGATATCAACTTGGTTCATTTCTTCTTGACCAAGACTTTCATGAGTACTATGAGGATGCTCATATATTGTTAATTATTATACATATTATTTCGGTGGGCTTGTTGCTCACCCTTGCTTTCTTCTTTTATCACACAACATCAAATAGACAAGATGAACAGGACCAAGCTCCCAATTCGCGAGCGGATAGGAAATGTTCCGCAGTTTCCTATAGGCGTTGATGTCGCTGTAGCTGAGGTAGTAACTACCAATAGGCTAGGCTTTCAACTTTTGATGTACCAGACTTATGTATCTTTATGAATTATAATAATGGCAAATAAATGTAAATTTATTCAGAAACCCTTTTAAGGTGTAATGACATATAATTGTGGAATAAAATGACTCGTGTTATTTTTGGATATTCATCTCTGAGACTATAACTTGTGGTGTGTGTGTTTATTGTGGGGTCACAGTACGGAGTCGTTGATTGTTTATTCAGATTGGCTGTTATTAAGGGAAATGGAACTCGTGACAACCCGGATCCCCGACCCCGGATTTGGGGGTGTTATACTAGAGCTACTTCTTTAATGATGACATTCCCAAGATTGATATTGCCATATCCCAGTGTTTTTCCAATGTTGCCATCTCCATAAGAAACACTTGGGCCAGCTTTCTCCACAAAGTCTGATAGCAGGGCTTTATTTCCAGTCATATGTCCTGAACATCCACTGTCCAGAACTAAGATGTTTTTCCTGTTGCCCTGCAATCACAAAGACCACTTAATGATTAGTTTTAAGGACCCAGACTTGCTTGGATCCTTTAGCCTTATTAAGTTCGTTAACATTTGCAGCGGATTTAGCCTCAGAGTTTATGTTAACATTTTTCTTATCAGCATTTACACTATCAGACTTTGTATCAGAACTTACACTAGAAGGAACAATGCTAAGTTTCTTTAAAGAAGGTTTTATTTGATAATAATCATAGTACAAACTATGATATTCCTTACAAGTATAAATGGAATGCCATAAACTACCCCAATGAAAACAAGGATTTTGTGGCCTATATCTAACAGACTGACTCTTAACTCCTGACTTTGAAGGTAAGAAGTTTATGTTCTTATTCTTCCTGCAAAAAGAAGACAGATGGTTAGCACTTCCACAGTTATGACATGTTTTCTTAGGAGCATCAGGAACAGGCTTATAATCATTGCTTTTATTCACACCTTCCTTTCCATTCCTATTTTTCCTAGGTGACTTTACCTTGTTTACATTCTTAACATCTTTCAGCTTATGCTTAAGCTGCTTCTTTGTCATTAAGCCTACGTTTACTTCAATTGGCTTTTCCTGTTTTAGTTTGTCAAGTTAATTCCTCTTTAACTTCTGATTTTTCATTATCAGACTTTATAGCTACAAACTTAACATGTTTTACCTTTGGCTTTTGTTTAACAACTATAGGCTTAATTTCTACAGTTCTTTTATCATTCTTATCATCTCCATAACCTAAGCCCTCTTTCCAGTTTCCACTACTTAACAAATTCTGAGTTGTTCTGCCAGAGTTAGTCCAAGTCCTGATAATCTCTCTTTCCTTTTCTAACTCAGTTTTTAGAGATTCATTCATTTTAAGTACTTCATCCCTAACATAGAAAGCATCATCTCTATCTTTCTGAGTTTGATGGAACATGACTAACTCTTTTTTTAAATAATTATTCCTCTTTTTACAAGCAAGATTTTCAGAAGTTAATCTTTCACATGTTAAAGTTTGATCTGTTGGATTTTTAACGCAGCGGGGGCATGGCAAAATACTTTTACACATATAAAATCCAAATAAAAACATATAAATCGTGAATAAAAATTCGAGGGATCGAATCTAACCTTTTAATATAATTCGGAGACAACGATCAGAGATCCTTAGCAGTTGCTCCTCAAGTGTGAAGCACTCCACCGGTATCCACCAAGAAAACGATGTTAAAGAGGAGGAAGAAGGTGGAGAGAATTGGGTTTTCCAAACTTTTTGGGTTTTCGGGTTTCAAGGTTAGAATAAAATTAGGGTCTATAATATTGTATTTATAGGCAAAATTTTCAGCTGAAATTTTCCCATAAATATTATTATTAGTATCCCATTTATTATTCTCATTAATAATTAAAACACCTTTTAATCATTAATCCTTTTTCTAAACACTTTAGAAATAATTCTCTCTCTTGATTTAATTTCCAAAAATTAAATCCTTTAATTAATAATATTAAGAACTTTTCTTAATTAATTTATAATCAATTAAATCTCATTTAATCAATTATTAAATTTGCCAATTAATTATTTATTTCACAAATAAATAATTATTAGCCATTATTAATTAATTCCTCCACCATTAAATCATTCTCTTTTTATGGTGTGACCCTGTAGGTTCAATATTAAGCCGGTAGTAGAAATAAATAATAATAAAACTATTTTATCATTATTTATATAAATTCTCTAATTTATTAAATATGATTAATTAATTAATCACATTTATTCTACATCGTGAGTGATGCTTCTCAACATATCGCGACTATCCGGATAATATGAATTCACTGCTTAGAATACCAAGAACATGTCAGTGAATAGTTACCGTACAATAAACTCCTTCTACCCTACAATATCCCGATTAAATACAAGGCATGGATCTCGTGTCAAGCCTATCTAATTCAATCACTTTGCTTATCATTTACTATGCGTAGTTCTATGCAAATTAGAAACTCCTTTCTAATTTCATTTACTCTGGCCAGAGATTCCAGAACTAGCATAAGTGGATCAGCCTTGAACATTCGCTTCCTTCACTGGAAGGGGTAGATCCTTTATTGATCATACACTATCTTCGTGTACAAATTCCTATACCCAGAAGAGCCCTAATAATTGTCCCTGGAGACTAAGAACTAAACCAAAGCATAGTTCAGTGTACACAAGATGACTATGATGACCTCAATTCTTAAGGATACTTGTACAACTATCACTAAGCGAACAATTGCTGACACGTGAGTGAACTCCATCAGTTGTTCAGCTGGGCGAGTCATGTTCAGTGAACTTATTCTATAATAAGCACCTACATTTTAGCTATAGTGTCACCACACAAATGTCTATGAGAACAGACATCCTTCATAATGAAGCAAGCATAGTATGTACCGATCTTTGCGGATTATTAATTACCAGTTAGTAATCCTACGACCAGGAACTATTTAAGTTTAGAGTTATCATCTTTTTAGGTCTCACTATTATGATCTCATCATAATCCATAAAAAGCTTTACTCTAAACTATGGTATATCTTATTTAAACACTTAAATAGATAAAGCCCGTAATAAAAACAAAACAAGTCTTTTATTAATATTAATGAAATCAAAACAGATTACATAAAAGTTATTCCTAAATCCTCATACATGATTGGACTTAGGACATATTCCTTTCAATCTCCCACTTGTACTAAAGCCAATCACTCTGGTATCTAATACCCATCCTGTCATTATGACGATCAAAGTGACTTTCATAAAGTAGTTTTGTGAGTGGGTCTGCTATGTTGTTATGTGTGTCAACTCTATTTCAATACAATACAAGAAATGTTACCGCGCCCCCACTAACCCTTTTGTAGACGCATGGTTCATCTACGTTTTTGATAAAATCAAACTCTTTGATTGTCTCATCAAAACGAATGTTCCATCTACGAGAAGTTTCCTTTAAACCACATATGGTTCGCAGCAACTTACACACTAGGTTTTCATTTCTCTTGGAAATTAAACCATCTGGCTATATGCCAGATCACATAGTCGTAGTAAGCAGCAATCACAAGCAAAATCCGAACTGATTTTAACAGGGCTACAGGCAAAAAGTTTCATCAAAGCCAATCCATTGCCTTTGTTTGAATCCTTTTTCCAAAAGCCTGGCCTTATAGGTCTCCACCTGGCCATCTGCTATAATCTATCTTTTGTATACCGTATACATAGATTCCATTCCGGATTTCATGGCACTATGCCATTTCTCTGAGTCAACACTACTCATAGCCTCATTATAGGTCACAGGGTCGTCATCATCAATGATCGACAACTCATTGTCATTCTCAATGACAAGGCCATAATACCTCTCAGGTTGGCGAGACACTCTCCCTGATCTATAAATGGGCTGTTCCACAAAAGGTTGTTCAGTCAGAACAGGTGTTTCCACTTGATCCGTAGTAGTTTGTGCTTCTTGAACTTCATCAAGTTCAATTTTGTTCCCACTGTTTCCTTCAAGGATAAACTCCTTTTCCAAGAAGGTAGCATGTCTGGAGACAAACACCCGATGATCGGTGTAAAAGTAATACCCTAAAGTCTCTTTAGGATATCCCACAAAACTACATTTTACGGATCGATATTCCAGCTTATCTGGGTCAACTTTCTTGACATAAGCTAGACATCCCCAAATCTCAACGTGTTTAAGACTCGGTTTCCTTACTTTCCATATCTCATACGGAGTTTGAGGAACAGATTTGGAAGGCACCTTATTCAGTAAATATGCTGAGGTTTCCAATGCATAACCCCATAGGAATACTGGAAGATTTGCATAGCTCATCATGGACCGAACTATGTCTAACAAAGTTCGATTTCTCCTTTCAGATACTAATCTGGAGGAGTCCACTGGGAGACTATACCATTTACTTTGAGATAATCTAGAAACACTCCATTAAAGTATTCATCACCTCGATCTGATCGAAGAGTTATAATACTATGTTTGGTTGTTTCTCCACTTCATACTTATACTTTTTGAACTTTTCAAAGGCTTCAGACTTGTGTTTCATCAAACACATATCCGAATCTAGATCTATCATCTATGAAAGTAATGAAGTATGAAAATCCACCCATGGCTTGCGTAGACATTAGTCCACATACATCTGTGTATACCATTCCTAGCAAATTTGCATTCCTCTCTCCATGTCTACTAAATGGAGACTGCAGTGCCACTATAAAGTGAGATTTTCATCATCCCTTTTCTTTTATTAGTTTGTTCAATCTGAAGTAAATTATGTCACACTTATACAGACCATTATTTAAAGTACCACGTCCATAAAGAATATTATCTCTAAGAATAGAACATTCATTATTCTCAATAATAAATGAAAATCCATCCAAGTCTAACTTGGGAATAATATTCCTCACAATCGAGGGAACAAAATAACAATTATTTAAAACAATAGTCTTGCCCGTAAGCTTATGTAAATGAAATGATTCTACATCTTCAGCAGCAACTCTTGCTCCATTTCCCTCAGTAGAATCACCACCTCTTCCTCAAGAGTCCTACTTCTCCTTGGTCCCTGCAACAAATTGCAAATATGAGAACCACAGGCGGTATCTAATACCCAAGTAGAAATGACATATTCACTTCTATCATGAACATACCTGAATCAGAAGCGGTAGTCTCACTACCCTTCTTCTTCAATTCTGCAAGGTAAACCTTGCAGTTCCTCTTCTAGTACCCCACCTTGTTACAGTGAAAGCAAACAACTTTGCTCTCGGGGTCTTCAGCTTTTGGTGGAACCGGCATTTTCTCACCTACTTTCTTCTTCTTGGAAGAGTTCCTCTTCCTTTTCTTAGGATTGGAACCTTCACCAATTAGAAGAACAAAACTCTTCTTAGGGGGAAAATTCGATTCCGCAGTCTTCAACATGTTGTGGAGTTCAGGCAGGCTGACATCCAACTTATTCATGTGAAAGTTCACAACAAACTGCGAGAACGAACTCGGAAGCGATTGCAAGACCAGGTCTTGGCTCAGCTCCCCATCCATGGCAAAACCAAGTTGTCCAAGACGTCCAATCAAATTGATCATCTTAAGTACATGGTCATTCATAGATGATCCCTCAGACATCCTACAACCGAATAGCTCCTTCGATATCTCATATCGAGCTGTCCTCCCCGCCACATCATATAACTCTTATAGATGCATGAGGATAGTGTGAGCATCCATATGCTCATGTTGCTTCTGTAGCTCAATGTTCATGGAAGCTAGCATGATGCATTGAGCAACATTTGCATCATCTATCCACTTACGATACACAACGTGTTCATCATTATGTGCATCAGTAGCAGGTTCAGTAGGCTTAGGTGAGTCAATGACGTATTCCAGCTTTTCAATCCCGAGAACAATTCTCAAGTTTCGAAGCCAGTCAGCATAATTAGGACCAGTCAATTTGTGAGCATCCAGTATGCTCCTAAGTGATAGTGCAGAAGACATAATGTATATTGTAAACCTATAAATGATAAACACATAACAACACTTAGCAAATATTCGATTTCATTTTAAAACACTATATGAATCGGGTCTTTATTCATTAGTGGCTCCCTCTAGTTTTCCTAATTTATTCAACCCCCTACGTGAAAAATTAAGCATTCATAATGCTAGTGGAAATAGGGATCCTACATTCCATTACACAACCCTGGCTGTGGCATGAAACACCATGTAATGTTCAATAGGCAGACAACTCTTGTCAATTACATCTAATGTTATTCCCTAATCAAACTTTAGTCTCTTGAATAATTGAGTCACGGCTGTGGCACGACAAACTCAATATTCTAAGTCAAGTCTAACCCAACATTCTGTACTATTGAATCAGTCCCCAAAGGCCCACGGCTGTGGCACGTAACGACCTTTAGATTCTTATTCAATATACACATCTCTATGTATCACATGAAGCATTTAAAAGCAACTTAAACAGTTAAAAATAGCTTTAAAACACTTCATGGAAATATAAATAGTTCAAAACTTTTATATGAACTAAAATTGATCATTCCATTAGATCCGTCTCGAAAAAACGAATCCAACGGTATATTGCACGCCTAAAATGGAGTTATGAAACTCCCAGAAAATCAATTTTAAAAACAACAAAGGGCTGTAACGCATTACAGGAACGCGTTATAGGACCTGTAACGCATTCCCGTGATGCGTTACACCACTTTTAAGCCAATATAGAGTGTAACACATTCTACAAATGCGCAATAGGCCTACCCGCGTGCGCTACACGCGCCGACAGTTTGCAGGCGGCTGTCAGCTTCCTTTTCTGCTGTGTCTTTCGTACCTATGCTGTCTTCTTTCTGTACAATTTTATGCAATCAACAGCACACACAGATGCAGAAATACAAACATATATATATATACAATATATACATATATTTACTTATTTAATTACGAATTTAATTACAAGAACTTCAAAAATTCATAATAAAAAATCTATACATCCTAAAATTATGAAAAAAATACCCAGACAATCTACAACACCTGTAGAACCCAGATCAACATTCAAAATTATTCTGAGAAACAATTTCTCATCAGACAAAATTAATCCATAATATAACTTGTAAAAATCATAATTAATTCATACAAGCACATAAAATTCTGAAATTTTTACCACAGATCTATATGCATACAACCTATGCTCTGATACCATTGTTGGATTTTTAACGCAGCGGGGGCATGGCAAAACACTTTTACACATATAAAATCCAAATAAAAGCATATAAATCGTGAATAAAAATTCGAGGGATCGAATCTAACCTTTTAATATAATTCGGAGACAACGATCAGAGATCCTTAGCAGTTGCTCCTCAAGTGTGAAGCACTCCACCGGTATCCACCAAGAAAACGATGTTAAAGAGGAGGAAGAAGGTGGAGAGAATTGGGTTTTCCAAACTTTTTGGGTTTTCGGGTTTCAAGGTTAGAATAAAATTAGGGTCTATAATATTGTATTTATAGACAAAATTTTCAGCTGAAATTTTCCCATAAATATTATTATTAGTATCCCATTTATTATTCTCATTAATAATTAAAACACCTTTTAATTATTAATCCTTTTTCTAAACACTTTAGAAATAAATCTCTCTCTTGATTTAATTTCCAAAAATTAAATCCTTTAATTAATAATATTAAGAACTTTTCTTAATTAATTTATAATCAATTAAATCTCATTTAATCAATTATTAAATTTGGCAATTAATTATTTATTTCACAAATAAATAATTATTAGCCATTATTAATTAATTCCTCCACCATTAAATCATTCTCTTTTTATGGTGTGACCCTGTAGGTTCAATATTAAGCCGGTAGTAGAAATAAATAATAATAAAACTATTTTATCATTATTTATATAAATTCTCTAATTTATTAAATATGATTAATTAATTAATCACATTTATTCTACATCGTGAGTGATGCTTCTCAACATATCGCGACTATCCGGATAATATGAATTCACTGCTTAGAATACCAAGAACATGTCAGTGAATAGTTACCGTACAATAAACTCCTTCTACCCTACAATGTCCCGATTAAATACAAGGCATGGATCTCGTGTCAAGCCTATCTAATTCAATCACTTTGCTTACCATTTACTATGCGTAGTTCTATGCAAATTAGAAACTCCTCTCTAATTTCATTTACTCTGGCCAGAGATTCCTGAACTAGCATAAGTGGATCAGCCTTGAACATTCGCTTCCTTCACTGGAAGGGGTAGATCCTTTATTGATCATACACTATCTTCGTGTATAAATTCCTATACCCAGAAGAGCCCTAATAATTGTCCCTGGAGACTAAGAACTAAACCAAAGCATAGTTCAGTGTACACAAGATGACTATGATGACCTCAAGTCTAAGAATACTTGTACAACTATCACTAAGCGAACAACTGTTGACACGTGAGTGAACTCTATCAGTTGTTCAGCTGGGCGAGTCATGTTCAGTGAACTTATTCTATAATAAGCACCTACATACTAGCTATAGTGTCACCACACAAATGTCTATGAGAACAGACATCCTTCATAATGAAGTAAGCATAGTATGTACCGATCTTTGCGGATTATTAATTACCAGTTAGTAATCCTACGACCAGGAACTATTTAAGTTTAGAGTTATCATCTTTTTAGGTCTCACTATTATGATCTCATCATAATCCATAAAAAGATTTACTCTAAACTATGGTATATCTTATTTAAACACTTAAATAGATAAAGCCCGTAATAAAAACAAAACAAGTCTTTTATTAATATCAATGAAATCAAAACATATTACATAAAAGTTATTCCTAAATCCTCATACATGATTGGACTTAGGACATATTCCTTTCATGATCTCTATAACTAATGAACATGTTTTAAGATATCTTCTCAAATCATTAATATCATCAGTATGAAAGGCATAAGTAGTTTGAGGTACCTTTAACTCAGCAGTTTCAGGACTGCTATCAGCATTTGCCATCAGGGCATAGTTCACCTCACTTTCAGAATCTGAAGTGTCTGTCCAGCTTTTCTTCTTTGTGACAAGAGCCTTGCCTTTGTCACTCTTCACTTTCTTGCAATCAGGAGATATATGGCCTTTCTCACCACAGTTGTAGCATTTGACATTTGTGTAATCTCCTCTGTCAGACTTCTCTCATTTGCCTTCAGATTTTCTGAAACTCTTCTTATCAGAACTTGCACCTTTCCTAGAAAACTTCTTTCCCTTCCTGAATTTTCTATATGCAATCCTTGTGATTCCTTTCACCATAAGAGCACACAGCTTCATCATCTCTTCATCAACATCCATCTCAGGCAAGCTTTCAGTTTCTGAGTCATCATCACTATCAGAACTTGATGACTCAGTATCAGACTTTGTGATGAGCGCTTTTCCCTTGCCTTTCCTTGTGGTAGCTGCTTTGGGGGATTCTTCCTCAGCCTTAAGAGCAACTGTCCTTGACTTTCCTCCTTTCCTCTTACTTATTTGTTCCATCTCAAGTTCATGAGTCTTGAGCATCCCATAAATTTCATCAAGAGTTATTTCTTCAAGATTATAGTTGTCTCTTATAATTGTTGCCTTCAAATCCCAACTTTCAAGAAGAGCTAACAGGAGTTTAAGGTTTGAATCTTCAAGATCATACTCCTTATCAACTAGTGACAAATCATTCAAGAGTTTGACGAATCTGTCATATAGATCAGTCAATTACTCATTAGGCTTTGAGTCAAAGTGTTCATACTCTTGATTGAGTATTTTTTTTCCTGTTCTTTTTAATTGAATCAGTTCCCTGGCATCTTGTCTCCAAGGCATCCCATATCTCATTTGCAGTCTTGCAGTTAATTACCCTGTTTGACATTACATTATTAATGGCACTATGCAGCAAGTGTCGTACCTTAGCATCCTTAGCAATTGATGCGATATCTTCAGCAGTGTAATCACTCTTCTCCTTTGGTATAGACTTTGCTGCTTCACCTGTAACTACAATAGCCAGGTTTGTTGGCTTGTGAGGTCCTTCATTGATTCTGTCAAGATATTCTGGATCTGTAGCTTCCAGAAACATAGTCATCCTCACCTTCCATATGGGATATTCAGATGGTTTCAGTATGGGAACTCTAATAGCCTCATATCGACTATGGATTTGAGTCTTTGGAGGTTCTTCAGTTTTGGTGGGCTTGGTTGGATTTTCTGCTTCAGACATGATTGTTTTTGGATCTTAAACTATTTGTGTGTTAACAGATAGGCTCTGATACCACTTGTTAGGTCACACACACTGTAGAAGGGGGGTTGAATACAATGTATAGCACAATTAAATCGAATTTATAGAACACAAGTAACAGAAAACAAACTTTATTAAACTCTATTACAATGTAGAACTGTCCTCTCTCAGTGATGAACAAATATCACGAGAGCTGCTAGGGTTACAATGAATATTATTCTCGATAATGATAACACTTATAGTGTAAACCCTATGTCTGTGTTTATATACTACACAGTTACAAGATAATCGCTAATTGATATGGAATATAATTCTGCTTCCCAAAATATATCAACCAGTTATCTTTTCTTCTAAGTATTCTATTCTTCATAGAATTCCTTATTCATGCATATCTCTTCTTGCGTTTGTCTTGATCTTTTTTTCTTTCAATTAGCCTCCTTCCTTATCTGAAAGTTTCCTTTAAGTCCTGATATTATCTCCTGATAAATATCTCCTGAACCTTAAGTACTGATAACTTAAGTTCTGTCTTTAGTATAAGTGCTAATATTCAGTTAAGTACAGATTTGTCCTGTTTAAGTAAGATCTAAAAATTAAACACAAATCATATTAGACATGACATTATCAAATATATCTAACACAGTTTATAGTAAATTATGCTCTACGTCACATACATACAGACCATTATTTAAAATACCACTTCCATAAAGAACGTTATCTCTAAGAATTGAACATTTATTATTCTGAATAACAAACAAAAATCCAGCCAAGTCTAACATGGGAACAGAAATAATATTCCTCACAATCGAGGGAACAAAATAACAATTATTTAAAATAATAGTCTTGCCCGTAGGCATAAGTAAATGAAAGGATCATACAGCTTCATTAGCAACTCTTGCTCCATTTCCCATCCGTAGAATCACCTCCTCTTCCTCAAGAGTCCTACTTCTCCTTAGTTCCTGTAATGAATTGTAAATGTGAGAACCACAGGCGGTATCTAATACCCAAGTAGAAATTTG
This sequence comes from Apium graveolens, assembly GCF_009905375.1. NCBI lineage: Eukaryota > Viridiplantae > Streptophyta > Magnoliopsida > Apiales > Apiaceae > Apium > Apium graveolens. The sequence goes on along the minus strand of NC_133647.1, from coordinate 44,892,639 downwards.
ATTTAATAACATATTCACTTCAATCATGAACATACCTGAAACAGAAGCGGTAGTCTCACTACCCTTCTTCTTCTTCAATTCTGCAAGATAAACCTTGCAGTTCCTCTTCCAGTGCCCCACCTTATTACAGTGGAAGCAAACAACCTTGCTCTTGGGTTCTTCAGCTTTTGGTGGAACAGGCTTTTTCTCACCTACTTTCTTCTTCTTGAAAGGGTTCTTCTTCCTTTTCTTAGGATTGGAACCTTCACCAATTAGAAGAACTGAGCTCTTCTTAGAAGGAAAATTCGATTCCGCAGTCTTCAACATGTTGTGGAGTTCAGTCAGGCTGACATCCAACTTATTCATGTGAAAGTTCACAATAAACTGTGAAAATGAACCCGGAAGTGATTGCAAGACCAAGTCTTGGCTCAGCTCCCCATCCATGGCAAAACCAAGTTGTCCAAGACGTTCAATCAAATTGATCATCTTAAGTACATGGTCATTCACAGATGATCCTTCAGACATCCTACAACCGAACAGCTCCTTCGATATCTCATATCGAGCTGTCCTTCCTGCCACATCATACAACTCTTGTAGATGCGCTAGGATAGTGTGAGCATCCATATGCTCATGCTGCTTCTGTAGCTCAATGTTCATGGAAGCTAGCATGATACATTGAGCAACATTTGCATCATCTATCCATTTACGATACACAACATGTTCATCATTATGTGCATCGTCAGCAGGTTCAGTAGGCTTAGGTGAGTCAAGCACATATTCCAGCTTCTCAACCCTGAGAACAATTCTCAAGTTTCGAAGCCAATCAGCAAAATTAGGACCAGTCAACTTGTGAGCATCTAGTACTCCGGAGTGATAGTGCAGAAGACATAACAAATATAGTAAATCTGTAAATGATGAACATATAACAACACTTAGCAAATATTCAATTTCATTTCAAAACACTATATGAATCGGGTCTTTATTCATAAGTGGCCCCACTAGTTTATCTTATTTATACAACCCCCTTAAGTGAAAAATTAAGCATTCATAATGCTAGTGGGAATAGGGATCCTACATTCCATCACACAACCTCGGCTGTAGCACGAAACGTCATGTGATGTTCGATAGGCAGACAACTCTTGTCAATTATATCTTATGTTATTCCCTAATAAAACTTTAGCCTCTTGAATAATTGAGTCACGGCTGTAGCACGACAGAATCAATATTCTAAGTCAAGTCTAACCCAACATTTCGTATAATTGAATCAGTCTCCAACGGCCCACGGCTGCAGCACGTAACGACCTTTAGATTCTAATTCAATGTACACATCTCTATGTAATAGACAAGTATTTCTTATTTCTAAATCAAAGCCCTCGGTTGTAGCACGAAACAACAATGATTTAAAAATAAGAACTACTTTCTACCATGTTGGAAGGCTATGACTGGCACAAACTCGTTGTGTCATTGGCCAATTACTACTTGATATTATTTAATTTTAGAGGGATTATATTATGTTACAATCATAATCATATTATAAAGATATTCTTCCTTTTAAATTAAATATTTCAAATCAATAATCGATAATCAGATGATTCCCAGATCGGAGGGAGCATTGTCAAGAGGCGTCACTTAATACCCCTTTCTTAGAGATCGAAATTTGCTTTTGACAGAATCATCCTTTCTCTCAAAATTGAAAATTCATATTTAATTACGTGTTTCATAAACACAAGAATCTCATGATTGTATTCATAATATTATTGTTAAGGCAAGAAACGATTCATATTCTAGATTTTCTAAAGCACGCCTTATTTTGATTTAAGTTCACCTAAATCTATCATCGCATGGTAAATATAGGCATATATCTCATATATAAAAATAAATAAACAAGTAAGCATGCAAGTAATATCATGTCACACATTGATATAATGATGTACGGAGTTACGAAACTCCCAAAAAATCAAATTTAATGTGGACAGACGGGCTGTAACGCATTACAGCAACGCGTTACAAGAGCTGTAACGCATTCCGTTAATGCGTTACAACACTGTTGAGCCGAGCCATTTATGTGTGTAACACATTCCGTAAATGCGCAACAGTGTGTAACGCATTCACGAAATGCGCGACACTCCCCCCCCCGCGTGCTCTACACGCGCCTGGCACCTGACCGTTGCATAATTTTTTTTTGTTGTTTCTTTCCTGCCATTTGTTTGTCAGCTTACTGCCGTTTCAAAAACAAAAGGGTAACCCCTTTCCTTTACTCCCTCACTTAATAACTTTTATTAATATGTTATTATTTTAATTTTATTAATAATAAATTAAATAACATTTAATTAATAAATTAATAAAAATCAAAATAATATAATTTCTTAAATCAGGCAGTAGCAGAAAATTGTCAAATCAGCCAGGGGTCCTTGTGCAAATTTTAATCATATTTATTCACATGCATAATTATTTCATGAATTTGAATTAAAACAATTTTTAAAAATTCATAACAAATAATCTACACATCACAAAATTATGAAAAAAATACCTAGATGATCTACAACACTTATAGAACCCAGATCAGTAGTCAAGATCTTATGCAAAAAATATTTCAAATTAATTCATAATTAAATCTAAATAAACTTGCAAAAATCATAACAAATACATACATGCATAAAAAATCTGAAATTTTTTATATGAATCTCTATATGCAGAACCTAGCTCTGATGCCAATGAATGAATTTACGGATGAGCGGAAGCGTGATATAACAATTATTCCGTAAAAATCATGTATCGCACATATAGAAAAACGTATAAATCAGAAAAACGGAGGAATCGTAACCATACCTTAAAATCGAAGCTTTATAATATGGTTGCTAGCAGTTGCTCCTCACTTTGTGAAGCACTCTACCGGTATCCACCAAGAATAATCCTCAGCTTTTTATAAAACCAAGCTTTTATAAAAATGGAGTTTTTGGGAGAGAGAGAGAGAGGAAGAAGATGGAGGCTAACTCTTCTTAGGGTTTTCACAAAACCAAGTATGTTTTTTAGAATGAGCCATCTCATTCTATTTATATGGCTCTCCTAGGGTTTTATAATATATCATTATATATATATATATTAGCCCTACATTTTATCTTTATAAAATGCTTTAATAATAATTAAAACTATTTTAATCATTATTTCTTTTTTTAAACTATTTAGAAAATTATTCTCTCTCTCATTATTTCATCAAAGAAAATATTTTTTTATGGTGTGACCCTGTAGGTTCAATATTATGACGGTAGTAGAAATAAATAATAATAAACTTTTATTAATTATTTACATGAATACTAAAATTCACTAAATATAATTAACTGATTAATTATATTTATTCTACATCGTGAGTGATGCTTCTCAACATATCACGACTATCCGGATAATATGAATTCACTGCTTAGAATACCAAGAACCTGTTAGTGACTAGTTACCGTACAATGAATTCCTTCTACCCTTATAATATCCCGATTAAATATAAGGCATGGATCTCGTGTCAGGCCTATCAAATTTAGTCATATGATTTCTTATTCATAATGCAAAGTTCATATTAATGCAAATTAGAAACTTCTTTCTAATTTCATACACTCTAGCCAGAGATTCCAGAACTCGCATATTAAGAATAACATAGGATATTCTCTTCCTATACTGGAAGGGGTAGATCCTCTATTGACGTTAACTATCTCTATACAGAAATCTTTATGCCCAGAATAGACCTAATGGATGTCCTTTAGACTAAGGACTAAACCAAAGTATAGTTCATTATATATAAGATAACTTTAACGATCTCAAGTCTAAGGATACTTGTACAACTATCACTCAGTGAATAACTATTGACACGTGAGTAATCTCCATTAGTTGTTCAACTTATCGAGTCATGTTCAGTGAACTTATTCCCTAATAAGCACCTACATACTAGCTATAGTGTCACCACACAAATGCCTATGAGAACAGACATCCTCCTGAAGGGAGCAAGCATAGTATGTACCAATCTTTGCGTATCCACTAACATCCGATTAGTTATCCTATGATTAGGAACTGTTTAAGTCTAGAGTTATCATCTTCTAGATCTCACTATTATAATCTCATTATAATTCTAGAAGATTTACTTTAAACTATGGATCATCTTATTTAAAACACTTTAAATAGATAAAGCCCATAATAAAACCATAACAAGTCTTCTATTAATTTCAATGAAATGAAATAGGAATACAAGAAAGTTATTCATAACTCATCATACATGATTGGATTTAGGACAAACACTTTCATATACTACCACCAGCAATCATCAAATCATCATCACCACACTAACTCCTCTCAAGAACATCATGTTCTTGAGGCAACAATCATCAACCTTAAATCTACTTAACTAAATATCAAGATTACAACAAATCATACACCAAAACTATATTTACAACTATGTTCCAAAAATTCTTGAACTTAAACCTTAAATAAAGATGGGTCAAAGATTTATACCTTTATTGAAAGCTTTAAATGTGTTCTTGATGATGGTGAAGTCTTGGGAGTGCTTGGTAGGGTTTTTGGAACCTAAATCAACCATTAAAATCAAGTAACCAAAGAAAAGTTACTATTCATACTATTCACTATCATCTTTCTTGATTTTTTTTCACCCATCAAATCTTGATAAAATGAGCTTAAAAATTTATCTTACCTTAGTTTAGGATGTATGAAATTTAGGAATTAATGAGGGATTTTTTCCATGACTAGAGCTTGGATTTTTGAAATTGATTTCTTGCTCCTTTTTGATGAAGCCGAATGAAGAAGAAGAAGGCGGGGGAGAGAGAATTTTGTGTTGTGTTTCTTGAATGCTTCTTGCATAAGATTGTATTTGATTTATATATCTCCAAGTATATATCCTAGAACTAGAGTATGTTGGCATATCTTTGAACAAATCTTGCTAGCTTCCTAGGTTGTAAGCTAATCTACTTGGTTTTAGGTTTTAGCTTACTATTTCTAGCTTTAGGTTATCATTCCTACATGGCTTAGGTTACTATTTAATAAAGTAACCATGGTTAATTTTCTACCATAGTTGGTTAGCGTGGTATGTTTATTTATTTGTATACGCATTTGTTCGGTCGCTTAATCATTTTTGTAATAATTTCTCATAAACGGTTCGCGGCGTAAATCCTTTTGTATTCATTCTTTATATTTTGAAGTATCGTTCTTGGATATAAATTCGTAGGATTTTAAATTCGTAATTATATTGTGATTCCCGTAATCCTCGATGGTTCGTAACTACGGTCATTTTTCAAAGTTCATTTTCTCCGAAAACTAATAGCGTTTACATAAACTCATTTGGTACGTATAATCATGTTATCAACTCCGAAACTCAATTTTACATGCACAACATAGTGTAGGATAAAAAGTTTTGCCCGTCTGTTAGGGTTAATATTCATGAAGCGTTTTTACAAAGAGTCAAAAATTCGAGTTATTACAGTCTTCCCCTCTAACAAGGATTCTGTCCCAGAATTAATTAGAAAATAGGTGGGGATATCTATTCTTCATTGCATCTTCTAGTTCCCAAGTTGACTCTTCAACATTTTGATTTTTCCACAAGATTCTAACCAGCTTCACAGTGTTGTTCCTCAACACTTGTTCTTTTTGGTCCATTACTCTTACCGATTGCTCAACGTAGGTCAGGTCTGGTTGTAAATCTACCTACTCATACTCTATCACATGTCGCGCATCGGCATGGTATTTCCTTAGCATTGACACGTGGAACATGTCGTGCACTTGTTGCAGATTAAGAGGCAAGGCGAGCTCGTAAGCTAGAGGTTCTATTCTCCTCAAAATTTCAAAGGGTCCTATGAATATGGGACTCAGCTTCCCTTTCTTTCCAAACCTCATTACTCCCTTCCATGGAGATACCTTCAACAACACTAAATCCCCTATTTCATATTCTCTATATTTTCTGGTCTGGTCGGCGTACTTCTTTTGTCTATCTTGAGCTACTACCAGTCTCTTCCTAATGAGTCTCACCATCTCCCTGGTTTGCTGGACTAACTCAGGTCCTATTGTAACAGTCCAAATCCGGGGTCAAGATTTGGTGTCACGAAACAACCTTTACATGAAATAAAAGAATATTCAATTAAGCCCTTGAATCCGGATCGTTTACAAGTTATGGTATGAAACAAGAATCTAACCTTCTACGATTCACAACAACTACAATACAAGTGTAAATACCTTTGTACTAATGCTCTTGTCATATTCTTCTAACATCTTCAACCTCTCGCAGCGGAAATTTCTCTAACTTCTGCTGTCTATCAAAGCTATTCACTTTTATCATTATATGTTTATGGAAGAAATAAGAATTTACAAAGCAAGAGTGAGCCAAAAATGCCCAGCAAGTATATAATTTGAGTTTCAAGTATTAATACCAAAGGAAAATTTCCGGACAAAATCTTTAAACAATTTTAAACAATTCTATTTATTTAAGTGATTTGAGCGAATAAATGTTGGATGTCACCAGCCTCTAACTATACATCCAAAAGTGACAAGCGATTCCCAAATTCTTATCCAGAATCAGGGTTTTGTCCGGTTTTTGGAATCATAAAACTTTTGAGAAAGAATGCTGTTAATGGCGATCAATAACAAATTAGACTGGACACTAGTTCGCATCTATATCCTGCTGATCAGTCAGGATACAGTGCAGATCTATACCTACCTGTATAGATCCAGTCGGGTCCCCAGGAACTACGACCTATCTCAAGGCACCAGTCATGTCCTAGTCCTTAGGATTGAGTAAAACTTAATCCCACAATATCACTATCCAGCCCGTGGAGTATTTTGATGTCAAATCATTTTGAATTCAAAACATCCCAATTCAGGGTTCATAAATAACCCGAAAGAATGGGTATTTGCTCAAGAGAGCAATCGAATTATAGGAACAATAATGAAACGAACATGCATAATCAGAGTAATTGCAACGAAATGTAAAGCATTTAACTATTCTGAACTTAGAATAGGAACGAAGAAATAATTGCAATATTTTAAAAGAAAGTTCAGGAATACTTGCCTCAAGAAGCTTTAACCACTATTATTGGTTGACTTTTGAATTGCCTTGAACGTTAGGCTTTATCGTCAAACCACAATCTTATTCTGTATACAATCCTATCCTTCATGTCCTTCGATTGGAATGTTGAGTCGAATAATTAATCACTAGATCATTCCTAGTCCAACGTCAAATCTCGGGTCTTCCGACTAGGACCTACAGGGTTAAAAATACCCTAGTTCAGATAATCATCTCGCTTAACATAACACTACTATCTCTTCTAACCATACAATTTTATAACCCAACTCATATTTCTATGTATTATTGAAATACACATAGCAATTATGGTTCACATCTTCGAACTTCGGTTCAGTGTTTGTTTTCGGAAAATACGTATACTCATCGTTTTGAAAAACAGGTAATCGATTATTTATAAATTATTTTGTCTCAACCGTAATTAAGTTCGTATAATATAATTATATATAGTTATTCAACGTCTCCGATAATTATAGGTTACGTTCCCGTATTTTTGGAATTAATTTCCCAAAAATCGGGCAGCGTCTCCTTTGTTTATCGGCCTACCCGTCGAACAATACGATGTCAATCACAATCAACAATCACATCAAGCAATTCATAAATTCATTTATTAATCCCGTCCACCAATCCGAATTCACTTTATTAGTTATTATTATTATTTTCGTTCCGAAATTTATTTCACAACTACTTTTATTTATTTATAATTTAGGACTCAGAATTAATTCATCACGGTCCACTGTTCACTCGTTAAAAGTCATCATCAACAGCGGCAAAATTTATTGGTGCCAGATAAAATTTGGGTTTCCAAATAAATTCTACCGATTAATTGTTAATAATATTCGCACGAAATATTTATTTCATGAAAAAATCAATCAAATAATTCCGGCAAGAAAATAAGAAAACTCGAATCAAAATAGAACCAAGTAATACAGAACCGAACAAAATCTAGCTACACAATTAGTCACGCACAGGAACGCCCCACGCGCCGCCACCCTCGCCGGAAACTGAGAGGGGCGGCGATGGGAGTAATAGGAACACCCACATCCAAACGCACCACTATTTGCACACATACACATATACACACAGGTGTATATATATATATAAACAAACATGTACCCAACCGGAACAATTACCGAAAAATAACCGGAAAGAAGAAGTGCGGCGGCCGGAAAAACCAGCAACGGCGGAACAGCACGGAACAGGGAAAAGACGAGGAGGAAAGAGGAGGAATTGAAAAGAAAATAGAGAAGAGAGGGAGAGAAAATCGAGAGAGAGAGATTTGAGAGAGACGAGAGATCGATCGTGAGAGGAGAGGGGAAAGAGGCGGTGGCTGCACAGGGGGGTGGGGGGTTAGGTTATTATTATATTATATATTTTTTTCTTTTCTTCTGTACAGCCCGAGCCGTCCCGCGTTCCGCGATCTAATGAGACAATTTACGAATAACAATAAGTCAAAATATTTTCAAATTAGTTTTGAAGTTTCCAAAATAATCAAAAAGTAATTAAATAAAAAATTTACAATTTTTTTTAAAACATTTTTGGAACACCTCGTATCCGCATTTTTAACAATTAAACGAATAAACGCGCAAGTAAATTTGATCATAACAAATCCCAAAATAATTTTAAAATTCCCAGAATATTCAAGAGTAAATAAATTAAAATTTACATGATTTTTCAAGCATTCTGGAATTAAATACTGATTTTTATAATTAAACGAAATCATAAAATCATTTAACGATAAATAATCAATGAAATATTGGTCTCTAAATTTTATAAACTCCTAAAAATATTAAATAAAATTATAGAGTAACAAAATAATTTTAGAAACAATTTTAGCATTTAAAAGAATAAATATTCAATAAAATTACTTTAAAAATGAGTTAAATTCATACAGCTCGATAATTAATTATAAAATTAATCTTCGCATCGAACAAATCACAAACAATCAATAATACAGCAAAACATAGGTGACAGAACCATCACATATTTTATTTATTTAATAATTCAATAATTACATTTACATATCGGATCCGAAAATAGGTTACTTAGCCGCTAAGTAACTAAAAAGACGATACGATTTAATACCAGGTTTGGATAATTATCAAAACAGAGCTTCCTATAAAACACTTTATACAAAAATAAGGTGATAATATCTCGCCTTTTTAGAATACGAATTTTTATTGATCTATAAAATGATTAGCGTATCGAAAATTTCACGCCGGGACTCGTACAGGTCAAACCGTACCCCGGATTGAAAAGGTCAAAACATGAAAAGTGTTCATAATTATCAGATTAGGTTAGGAATGAGTTTTCGGAAGAGTTTCGGATTTTAAAAATGCAAAAAAGGTTGAAGTGGAAAGATTTCTGGTTCTAAAAAGTAATTTTATAATTATGTAAGAATAATCATTATTATTTTTATAAATTCTTATAAATTCACATAACAATCCAAAAATTCCCAGAAAAATACCAAAATTATCTATATTTTATTCTGGATAATTAAAGATTAAAGTATCTAAATTTTATAAAAAATAAACATCCAAATATTAATATTAGTCATCAAATAATTTACCAAAATTCACATAAAAATCACATAATAATTATTTATTGATAAAAATAATTACATAATATTTCCCAGACGTTACATCCTTCCCCCCTTAAAAGGATTCTGTCCTCAGAATCATGCTAAGGAACAGACCACGATACTTCTCGGGTATCTTACTTAAAAATTTCTCAGAACTTGTCAATTTAACCATTACTCAACGGTTTCCAATCGATATCAATTCTATCAGTTGTTCATGCAACTTGACTCACACCTCCATTTTATACATATGGAGCTAAATTACTTTTCTCGGTTATATATATATAAACGTCTTACGAACTCGTTATGCCTGTGACAACAAGACCAACTCATTCACAATCGATTTATCTATCTTATTGTTTAAAAGGACTAACTTAATTTACACTAATCTTCTTTTCTTTCTAATTCCAATAATTTGCATTAAGGAATGCCTTCCATTTTCACTAACTATTCTACTTTATTTCTCATGTCTCTTTCCATTCAATTAGCCTAACCTATGATCGTTTTCAATCGTATTTGAAAATCTTTAACTGGTCTCTTATACTTTCCATCCGTCTGCGCCCGATATACTGAGCTCATGGCGTCTGATGCTTCGAAAAGTTTTAAATCTATTCAAAAACTAAAAATTAAAGGAAAATCTCGACAATTGCATTTAACTCACCACTTTGCAGTACACTTCAATTTCTTTTCAATCACTATCAGGTATATTCATTGAGCGAGAATCTTTTACTATCTGAAAGGAAATATATTAATTTGGAACGGAATGAATCATAACTTTATTCAAAACCCGAATTCTTGGTACAAATACTTATTTTGCTGTTATATCAAATTAGATATCAATATAAACTTTGATGCTCACAACATTCCATACTGAAGTCAACATCAATCATCTATATTAATACCACCTTTGATATTTAACAACAAAGTAAGTATCAGTATAATCCAGAAGCCGAATCAAAACCTGTTCTTCAATTTCTAACTTTTTAAATTCCTTCACTCATTCCCTGGTAATCCTAACGATGTTCACTCTTTCTTTTCTACTCAAGACATCTGTCCCTAACTGGACTTTTCCTGGTTAGTAGTTAACCAACCTTCCCTAGCTCATAATCAGTTATGACCAGAATTCAAATCTTTGAAGCTTAGAACGCAGTTGCTACTGTTCATTTTCCGCATGCGTATCTTCATACCTTCATTCTTATTTTTCCATGACCACTTTTGTGCATAGCGTGAAACACTTCTTATTTTATTATTCTTTCATTCCACACTTCGAAAGTTTCCTTTACTCATTACTTCATCCCTACTGGGTCATACGATACAGGGCTTTTGACACCAGCTCGACTCTGTGCAGTAACCGACGAGAAATTCTTACTTCATTCCCCGAGGTAACCTTGGTAAATCATTTATTCGAACCTCCGGAACTTCACTTTAGTTTTAAATAATTCCGACATGAGATTCATTGTAACATTCTTCTCTGACAATTCGCCACGATTACTATTGTTTAATCTTCCCTGTTTATGCGTATTCTTTGAATGAAATTCTTATTTTCAATTATCAGCATTTCACTTAATTCTCCTATCAGTTCTGGCACCACTGGCTTATATCCTGAATCAATTTTATAAAATTTCTTTATCATTCTTTTGATTCCACTTCTTTTCTTATTTATTTCTCCATTTTTATTATTCATTATCTCTTTTAAACATGACGAATTTCTTTTTCTTAGTACTATTAATTTGTTCATTATTAGATAAGTCAATTCTGGAGTTCACACTAGAATGAAGGCTTTTATTTATAATATTTAAATTTTACTAACAGAATTATCGAATTTTTTTGGTAGCTATTTTCTTAGCCTTGCTTAACTCATCACGGTTCGCGTATTTGACTTTCCCCCATTGATCAACATTCCTTTTTCCTGAGTTCACATGCAGACTTCGTCAATTTCTATCTTACATCGGATACTTGGATTTGCGAGTTTCCCAGTATTTCACAACATCTTCCCTTAAATCGTAATTCGACTTGGATGTACATTCACGTTCTTCATGGAGTATTATTACAGATGGTAACGTTTTTTTTGCTCTATCTTGGATTTTCAGTTCTTACAAACATTCTCTCCACTAATTTATAGTAGCTTTCATTAACTCGTCACTCGATATTGGTATACATCCAAGTCCTTCCTGGAATGCTATTACAGATGATAGAATCTCTTTGCTTTATCTTGAACCTCCAGTTCTTAAAAATGTTCTTGTTACTAGCATGTACCAATAACTTTCCGTTCCTCTTGTTTATCGAAAAGGGCGTATTCATTTAGATAAAATCTCGTACACGTCTGCAGTAGCATCATGCTAATTCTACTAAACTTTTGATTTCTGCTAATGCCATCACTTCCTCCAAATTCCTAATCACTTTGATTTCAGATGTGAAAATCATGTTAGAGCTTGACTCGATCTAATTGGAATCGATCTCCATTTAACTAACCATTAGTTGGTAAAGTTGATCAATTAACTCTTTTAACTTATCAATTAAACCAAGTGCTGACTAGCTAACTGGAATCAAAGACCAATTATATAAAGTCGGTCTGATCATAACATTCTTTCTCAAGAACCGAGATCGTAATCATTTGGAGTACTGATGAGGATGAAAATATACTTCTTTATCCTTAAATATAGGGTAATTTCTGAAAATTTGGACAGCATTTCCCCTACACCATTGACTACCAGTTGGACTCAAGCCGACACCATCAATCAACCAAATCATCCATAATCATATCCACCCACTTCCATCAACCAAAATCATCAATTCACCACAATTTACCTTTTATCATTTTGATCAACATCTGACTGGCATAGCATATATCTTTTTAATTGGGATTGGGTCTTACACCAACAATGATTAATATAACCATACTCTTCTCAGTTCTTTCAGAATATTACAAAATTTTATTAGTGAACTTTAAAATTTATCTTGTTATTTCTCAAAATTTTTATTTCGCGAGTATTTTAACTTATTTCTTGTCATTACTAATTGTGTACAAGTACTTTTAAAAATTATGCCGTATCCTTCAACGAACCATACCAATCCTCCTTCTTTGACGTTACACACTCAATTGCATTAGTGAGCCTATTTATCTTTTAATAACCACGCAGGGTCTTAATTATCATCATCGTCTGGTGGAAACTCAATTGTCGGATCATTATTTTTTAAAAGATTTCACAGTCGAATCATTATTACCTCATCTCCACTTATGTTTCTGCATCGAATTTTCGTCATTGGTCCGGTTATGGGTGTTAAATTCACCATAACTTATTTACTCAAGTTAGGGAACTTCACAATTCATTGAAGAACACGTTCGAAATTTGATTACAATTAAGATTCCTTCTATCTTGAATCTTTACAACAAATATCTTTCCGCGACGAAGGGATGCTTCTCGTATTAATTGCCTGTCTGAGTCATTGTTTAGAATTCCATTGATATTCGATTTTCATCCCAACACTAGTTCGTTGTGTCTGACACGCATAGCTTTATTTCCTTATTTTATAATTTATTTATTTATTACGGTTCACTAACAATTCATTTCTCGTCGAAATCTTCTAATTTGTAGTGCATTGCGTTAACGCAATTTACCGTACTGATGAGATTCTCGTAACAAGAACACCCATTTGATTTGATATCTTTATAACGACCACGATATCGGTGTAGCCATTCTTCCTTGCTCGTAGACGTCCACCATTTATTGGCTTGCATTCATATCTTTATTTGACATGTAATTCTATTTTCTACACAGAACTATTCCATTTCTTTTGAAATTGTCAAAGAACAGACCCTATGCAAGAGGAGAGTTTGTGAATAGGATTTTGATTGAAAAACTAAATAAGGAATAACGATGCAATAACTGTTTGGGAGGAGTGTAAGTCAATAAATTGAAGGAAGAAGAATGAGTAAGGATTTGGATATGAATGAGACAACCATATTCGTACTCAAGATGGTCAGTCTTTCATACTATATGGCATACAACACATGATTAGGTGGCGTCCCACCCGACTCTTCGTCATTTCGACAAAGTGTCATACCACTACACTGTTTGTCTCAATCAGAAATCAATAATTTGAGAAAAGAAACAATTCGGAAGGAATGCAATAAATTTTCTTTCATTTTCGCCTCATATGATTTATCAACAGAAGAAGCTCATACGTAATCAAGAATCAAGAAGAACATATGCTATCGTATTAGAAGAAAGAATGTCAGTGTTGATCACCTTCCATGCTTCACCTACCCCTGCCTTCAGGATTGTTCGAATACAGGTTCACGATTCAAGTCACATTATTGCTTCGAAATGCTGTCTGGAAATGCCTTCACAACAAATGCTTCAATAATTTGATTTTAATCGCGTCCTTCCGAAATTTATAATCACTGCTTCAGATCTCATCTATATCGCATAAAATACCCATCGATCACGCAACGCCTCAATTTCGTTGATAGAAATATGATTCTTCTTCAACCATCTAGAAGATTCTTTCATTTTCTTCATTCATCCTCTATCCATTCGAATCACGAATCTCGTTAAATTTTAATAATCTTATAAATTGGGTAAATAATATTTTAACATGTTGATTTAATTATTGATTTTATTAGACAAAGTTTACTTTCGTTTTTCACGGAAAACTTTAAACTTCCTCCCTGCTTGTGGGCCTACTCGGTCCTTCGAACTAACTATGCTGAGTCTAAATCCCTTATCCTTTTAGGTTGTCTTTTGTTTATAATAACAAGAACTTAAGTAGTAATTCGACAACCAAATTGTAAAACTCATTTTATGCAAAAAATTTCTGAAAGTTGATTAAGAAAATCTTTTCCGAAATCTCATTTTAAAGTTTTGGAAATCAAATATTTGGTCTTCATTACTATATAAGTTACTCGCTATTTATTTGATTTACCAATGAAATGTCTAATTAAAAGAATGCCCATATAAGGCTCTCTCCATTTTGGTACCTCATCCACTTTTTCTTGGATTCTGCTCGCATTTATTGGTCGACGAAACTTCATTTACCGCCTTATATCATTTTATTCGCAATTCTACCGCAACGCTGACATTTAGTACGGTCTTTGACATTCTTGTCGTCGTCCTTGACGTTATGCTTGCAAACACGCATGCGATTCGACGTTCGGTCTATAGAGAGGGTTGCATCTTCTTGCTAGTCTTACTTATACCTAGTAAGGTAGATATCATTCCTTGCGCAGCTCCCGATAAGTGATAAGAATCTTCTCGCAATGGTGGCGCCTTCAAAACGTGCAACGTTAGTTCTTCATTAGCTTCCATCAACTAGTTACCTTCAGCGTGGAGCTCGTTCTACTACCTAATTCTAAGATAAATCGTACCAAAACTCACGAAGTTCTCACAAAACTCAATTGCATTTTTCTTCAAACCACATGAAAAGTAGGGTAACATACCCAGTCTCCATCGATCTGTCGATTCCTCATTACTGTAGGATCTGAGAACTCAATATACCTATAGCGTTGCGATATTCGCCTTACACTTTCTCAACAATCCTATCTTACCAACTCCATATCGGATCTGCTAACCCTAATTCGCACCCAACTCAACTTAACATGAGTATGCCTAGGATCTTTCCTATCTTGTACGGCCTACCACTCCTATCTTACCCTTACCTATTCTTATTTCAGTGACCAATAACCTATAGCTCTGATGCCAACTTGTAACAGTCCAAATCCAGGGTCAAGATTTGGTGTCACGAAACAACCTTTACATAAAATAAAAGAATATTCAATTAACCCCTTGAATTCGGATCGTTTACAGGTTATGGTATAAAACAAGAATCTAACCTTCTATGATTCACAACAACTACAATACAAGTGTAAATACCTTTGTACTAATGCTCTTGTCATATTCTTCTAATATCTTCAACCTCTCGCAGTAGAAATTTCTCTAACTTCTGTTGTCTATCAAAGCTATTGACTTTTATCCTTATATGTTTATCCTTATATGTTTCTGGAAGAAATAAGAATTTACAAAGCAAGAGTGAGCCAAAAATGCCCAGCAAGTATATAATTTGAGTTTCAAGTATTAATACCAAAGGAAAATTTCCGGACAAAATCTTTAAACAATTTTAAACAATTCTATTTATTTGAGTGAGTTGAGCGAATAAATGTTGGCTGTCACCAGCCTCTAACTATACATCTAAAAGTGATAAGCGATTCCCAAATTCTTCTCCAGAATTAGGGTTTTGTCAGGTTTTTGGAATCATAAAACTTTCGAGAAAGAATGCCGTTAATGGTGATCAACAACAAATTAGACTGGACACTAGTTCACATCTATATCATGCTGATCAGTCAGGATACAGTGCAGATCTATACCTACCTGTATAGATCCAGTCGGGTCCCCAGGCACAACGGCCCATCTCAAGGCATCGGTCATGTCCCGGTCCTTAGGATTAAATAAAACTTAATCCCACAATATCACTATCCAACCCATGGAGTATTTTGACGTCAAATCATTTTAAATTCAAAACATCCCAATTCAGGGTTGGCAAATAACCCGAAAGTATGGGTATTTGCTCAAGAGAGCAATCGAATTATAGGAACAATAATGAAAAGAACATGCATAATCAGAGTAATTACAGCGAAATGTAAAGCATTTAACTATTCTGAACTTAGAATATGAACGAAGAAATAATTGCAGTATTTTAAAAGAAAGTTCAGGAATACTTGCCTCGAGAAGCTTTAACCACTATTATTGGTTGACTTTTGAATTGCCTTGAACGTTTGGATTTATCGTCAAACCACTATCCTATTCTGGATACAATCCTATCCTTCATGTCCTTCGATTGGAATCTTGTTGAGTCGGATAATTAATCACTAGATCATTCCTAGTCCAATATCAAATCTCGGATCTTCCGACTAGGACCTACATGGTTAAAATATCATAGTTCAGATAATCGTCTCGCTTAACATAACACTACTATCGCTTCTACCCATACGATTTTATAACCCAACTCATATTTCTATGTATTATTGAAATACACATAGCAATTATGGTTCACATCTTCGAACATCGGTTCGGTGTTTGTTTTCGGAAAATATGTATACTCATCATTTTGAAAAATAGGTAATCGATTATTTATAAATTATTTTGTCTCAACCGTAATTAAGTTCGTATAATATAACTATATATAGTTATTCGACATCTCCGATAATTATAGGTTACGTTCCCGTATTTTCGGAATTAATTTCCCGAAAATCGGGCAGCGTCTCCTTTATTTATCGGCCTACCCGTCGAACAATTCGATGTCAATCACAATCAACAATCACATCAAGCAATTCATAAATCCATTTATTAATCCCGTCTACCAATCCGAATTCCCTTTATTAATTATTATTATTATTATTTTCGTTCCGAAATTCATTTCATAACTACTTTTATTTATTTATAATTTAGGACTCAGAATTAATTCATCACGGTCCACTGTTCACTTGTTAAAAGTCATCATCAACAGCGGCAAAATTTATTGGTGCCAGATAAAATTCGGGTTTCCAAATAAATTCCACCGATTAATTGTTAATAATATTTGCACGAAATATTTATTTCATGAAAAAATCAATCAAATAATTCCTGCAAGAAATTAAAAAAACTCGAATCAAAACAGAACCAAGTAATACAGAACCGAACAAAATCTAGCTGCATAATTAGTCACGCACGGGAATGCCCCACGCGCCGCCACCCTCGCCGGAAACGGAGAGGGGCGGGGATGGGAGTAATAGGAACACCCACATCCAAACGCACCACTATTTGCACACACACACATATACACACAGATGTATATATATATACATAAACAAACATGTACCCAACCAGAATAATTACCGGAAAATAATCGGAATGAAGAAGTGCGGCGGCCGGAAAAACCAGCAACGGCGAAACAGCACGGAACATGGAAAAGACGAGGAGGAAAGAGGAGGAATAGAGAAGAAAATAGAGAAGAGAGGGAGAGAAAATCGAGAAAGAGAGATTTGAGATTGACGAGAGATCGATCGTGAAAGGAGAGGGGAAAGAGGCGGTGGATGCACAGGGGGGTGGGGGGTTAGGTTATTATTATATTTTATTTTATTTTATTTCTTTTCTTTTGTACAGCCCGAGCCGTCCCGCGTTCCGCGATCTAATGAGACAATTTACGAATAACAATAAGTCAAAATATTTTCAAATTAGTTTTGAAGTTTCCAAAATAATCAAAAAGTAATTAAATAAAATTTTTATAATTTTTTTTAAAACATTTTTGGAACACCTCGTATCCGCATTTTTAACAATTACATGAATAAACGCGCAAGTAAATTTGATCAGAACAAATCCCAAAATAATTTTAAAATTCCCATAATATTCAAGAGTAAATAAATTAAAATTTTCATGATTTTTGAAGCATTCTGGAATTAAATACTGATTTTTACAATTAAACGAAATCATAAAATCATTTAACAATAAAAATCCAATGAAATATTGATCACTAAATTTTATAAACTCCTAAAAATATTAAATAAAATTATAGAGCAACAAAATAATTTTAGAAACAATTTTATCATTTATAAGAATAAATATTCAATAAAATTACTTTAAAAATGAGTTAAATTCATACAGCTTGATAATTAATTATAAAATTAATCTTCGCATCCAACAAAATCACAAACAATCAATAATACAGCAAAACATAGCTGAAAGAACCATCACAATTTTATTTATTTAATAATTCAATAATTACATTTACATATCGGATCCGAAAATAGGTTACTTAGCCGCTAAGTAACTGAAAAGACGATACGATTTTAATACCAGATTTGAATAATTATCAAAACAGAGCTTCCTATAAAACACTTTATACAAAAATAAGGTGATAATATCTCGCCTTTTTAGAATACGAATTTTTATTGATCTATAAAATGATTAGTGTATCGAAAATTTCACGTCGGGACTCGTACAGGTCAAACCGTACCCCGGATTGAAAAAGTCAAAACATGAAAAGTGTTCAGAATTATCAGATTAGGTTAGGAAGGAGTTTTTGGAAGAGTTTCGGGTTGTAAAAATGCAAAAAACGGTTGAAGTGGAACGATTTCTGGTTCTAAAAAGTAACTTTATAATTATGTAAGAATAATCATTATTATTTTTATAAATTCTTATAAATTCACATAACAATCCGAAAATTCCCATAAAAATATAAAAATTATCTATATTTTATTCTGGATAATTAAAGATTAAAGTATCTAAATTTTATTAGAAATAAACATCCAAATATTAATATCAGTTATCAAATAATTCACTAAAATTCACACAAAAATCACATAATAATTATTTATTGATAAAAATAATTACATAATATTTCCCAGACGTTACACCTATTATCTTGTGTTCTCCAACCTCATCCCAACATAGGGGAGATCGGCATCTCCTTCCGTAAAGAGCTTCATACGGAGGCATTCTTATGCTAGCGTGATAGCTATTATTATAGGCAAATTCGATCAGGGGTAAGTGGTCATTCTAATTCCCTTTAAAGTCGATGGCACATACTCGCAGTATATCTTCTAGGGTCTGAATAGTCCTTTCGCTTTGCCCATTAGTTTGGGGGTGGTAAGCGGTACTCATATTTAGTCTGGTGCCTACACACTCCTGGAAGCTTCTCCAAAATCGGGAATTAAACCTTGGATCTCGATCTAACATTATGGCAACAGGAACGCCGTGTCTCACTACAATTTCCTTCAAGTAAATATCCACCAGCTTGTCTATGGTGTACCTTTCGTTGATTGGAAGGAAGTACGCGGACTTGGTCAGTCTATCTATGATAACCCATATGGCATCGTGATTGGTTTTCGTTCTTGGTAGGCCTGTCACAAAATCCATGGCTATATGCTCCCATTTCCATTTCGGAATTTCCAGGGGCCGTAAAAGTCCACTCGGTCGCTGATGTTCAGCCTTCACTCTTTGGCATGTCAAGCACTTGCTGACCCACTCTACTACTTCTCTTTTCATGTTAGGTCACCAATAATATTCCTTAAGGTCACGGTACATTTTCGTACTTCCTGGGTGGATCGAATATTTGGAGATGTGCCCTTCGTGCCGCATCTCATGTTTTAACTCTTGCATATTTGGAATCCAAATTCGGGATGCATACCTCATGATCCCTTTCTCATTCTTCTCGCATCTGACTTCCTCACCGGTCAATGTTTCTCTTTCTTCATTCATCTTCCTTTCCTGACACACCCGTATCTTTTCAGTCAGTTCCGGCACTAGCTTAATCTTAAATAATCCTTCTGTTCCTTTACCGGTTATTCTCACGTCACTTTCCATCTTTTCGAACTCCTTTACTAACTCCTCAGATGTCATCATTATTTTGAGTCTCTCTTTTCTACTGAGGGCGTCAGCCACCACATCGGCTTTACCCGGGTGATACAAAATTTTACAGTCGTAGTCCTTAATCATTCCTAACCACCTCCTATGTCTCATGTTTAGTTCTTTCTGAGTAAAAATATATTTAAGGCTCTTATGGTCTGTGTAAATCTCGCATTTCTCACCGTACAGGTAGTGCCTCCAAATTTTTAGGGCAAACACTATGGCTGCTAATTCTAGATTATGTGTTGGGTATCTGATCTCATACTCCTTCAAATACCGAGAGGCATATACCATAACCTTTCCGTGCTGCAGAAGCACACATCCTAGTCCTTTATGCGATGCGTCACTGTATATCCCAAACTCTCCCTTTCCATCGGGAAGAGCGAGCACTGGTGCTGACACCAGTCTCCTTTTCAGTTCCTGAAAGCTTTCCTCATATTTCTCTATCCATACGAACTTTTCCGGGTAAATCTAGTCAGTGGGCCGGCTATCTTGGCAAAGTGTTGCCCGAATCTCTGGTAATATCCTGCTAAACCCACAAAACTCCTAACCTCTGTTGGGGTAGTCGGTCTTTCCCAATTGGATACCGCCTCTATCTTGGCGGGGTCAACTAAAACTCCTTTGCTACTCACCACATGCCCTATGAACTGAACTTCCTTTAACCAAAACTCGCATTTTGAGAAATTGGCATATAATTTCCCATTTCTCAAGATTTCTAAGATTATCCTCAAATGTTCTGCATGTTCTTACTCTGTCTTTGAGTAGATCAGAATATCGTCTATAAAAACTATCACACATATATCTAGGTTCTTTTTGAACACTCTGTTCATTAAATCCATAAAGGTTGCGGGTGCATTAGTTAGTCCAAATGACATGACTAAGAACTCATAGTGCCCATACCTAGTGCGAAAAGCAGTCTTTGGTATATCCTCAGGTTTGATTTTCAACTGGTGATATCCTGTTCTCAAATCTATTTTGGAAAAATGTACATCACCCTTAAGTTGGTCGAATATGTCATCAATCCTAGGGCTGAGTACCTATTCTTGATAGTCAGCTTATTCAACTCCCGGTAGTCTATGCATAATCTCATACTGCCATCCTTTTTCTTTACGAACAGTACTGGCGCTCCCCATGGCCACACACTGGGTCTTATCATTCCGTTATCTAATAACTCTTGCAGTTGAGAAACTTGTTCCTTCATCTCAACTGGGCTAGCCTATAAGGGGCCTTGGACACTAGTGTCGTCCCTAGTGCTAATTTTATAGTAAATTCTATTTCTCTATCGGGTGGCAATTCTGGTAAGTTCTCTGAAAACACATCCTCGAATTCATTCACTATGCGTATGTCCTGTATGTTAGGAACTTCCTTCTTAGTATCCATCACATAATCTAAATAGGCCTCGTTACCTTTCTTTAACAATCTCTTTGCTTATAGCATGGTCAGAAATTTCTGGGTCTGTCATTGACCTTTGAACACTACCTCCTTTCTATTTTGCACTCTTATCATCACTCTCTTTCGCTCACAATCTATTTGTGCTCCATTATTGGATAACCAATCCATTCCTAAGATTATATCAAATTCTCCTAACACAAATGGGATTAAGTCAACCTCGAAGACTTTCCCTTCTAATTTCAACTTGCATTTAGGGTGTACTTGATTTACAGGAATTATTTCTTTATTTGCTATTTCCATTTGTAATACCTCACGTAAGGGTATGGCGTTAAGTTTTAACTTTTTAGCAAAATCTTGAGATATAAATAACTTGGTCGCTCCAGAATCAAATAGGATATTTGCATGTTCGGAATTTAACAGAAGGGTACCTGTGTTGTAAAAGACATGCTTGTACTTTAACAAGTCTAAGACATCTTTTCAACCCTAAGTAAGTTGTATTGTTATTTTAATTTGTATTTTGTACTTGTAACACTTAAAGTCTATAAAAATGCAAAGGAGCATACTGGAGTCTTTTTCTTGAAACAGTTTCAAGCCTAAGGATTCTATCTGGAAGAAGATCAAGAAGATCATGCCTCAGAAGAATTTTGAAGAAGCTTGAAGTTAAATAAATATGTTTGGAGAGAAATACTCTAAGTCAAGATCTCTACAAGTCACAGATTTAATGTTATAGAGAAGTCATTCGAGAACTCCAGAATGGCTTATCGAGAAGTCAGGATAGCTACTAGAGAATTCAGGAAGATATCGACAAGCCAAATTGAAGAACTGAAGATTGTAGATATCGACAAGTCATTCCTTCACTAGAGAACTCAGAGTTATCGACAAGTCTACATTCATTAGAGAACTCTGAGTTATCGATAAGTCAAGTTCCACTAGAGAACTCAGAGATATCGATAAGTCAAAATTCACTAGAGAACTCTGAGATATCAACAAGGTGAATTTGACTGAAGAACTCTGAGATATCGACAAGTCAAGAAGCCACTAGAGAACTAAGAGTTATCGATAAGTCAAAGTGAAGATGTGAAGGCTAGAGATCTCGACAAGCCTAAAATCTCTTATAGAGAACTGAAGACCTCTACAAGATAAACTAAACATAGAATACTGGAGAGCTCAATAAGTCAATATACTCATCAAGATGTCAAGTGTTTTATAAACCTAAACTGGAGATCTCGAGGTACAATCTCAAAGTACAAAATTGTAGATCAGTTGAATATCGAAGATAAACAATTAACAAACAATCCAACAGTTGGATTGACAAGTCTACAAAAAGCAGCTTGAAGAACGTGCAAGATGAATGGCAAAGATTAACTGACAGAGGAAGATTAAAGTGAACACGGGATGCTAAAGATATACTAAGCCAAAAATGGAAGATCTACTTTTCTATAAATAGAAATGACAAGTGATAATTTAGAAAAGATAATAGCATGTTTTATTATCCACTGTGTAAACCAGCAGTTAACTAAGTTATAAAGTTAACACTAGTCATTTAGTCAGTTGTAATAATTTAAATCAAATTTCTTGTAACATTCTGAAGAAGAAGCTAAGCTCTTTATCAATAAAGAGCCTGAAAATTTTGTAGCAAAACAGTCTTAATTTTAATATAAAATTAAGTGAGTTTTGAAGATCCGTGTTCTTTATTTTTCTGCAAGTTTAATCTCTACATGAACACATCTCACTACAAGAATTAATTTACTTTGTTCAACCATAAAATTCAAGAAAATCTCAAAAACAGTAAAACACATTCACTCCCCCCTTTGCGTGTTATTCATTTCCTAACAAGTGGTATTAGAGCCAAATCTGAAAGTAAACAGATTTGAGATCCTGGAAGAATGAATACACAGAAAATCAGTAGCATCAAAATTCCTACCTTTGACAAAGCTAACTACACTCTTTGGAAAAAAGAAAATGATACTGTTCATCAAGATGACCAATCCACTCTACATTCAGATCCTCAAGAATGAACCCTTCATTTCTATGGTTGGAGTTAAGGAATCTACAGATGGAGACATGGTTATCCCAGCTCATTTTGCTTTAAAAGATCCTTCTAAGTATTCTGACCCTGAAAAGGAGAAAGTCTCCCTGGATAGTAACTTGTAATTAATATTGATTGAGTCATTTGACAATATGATGTACAATAACATTATCAACTGTGACACTGCCAAGGAAATATGGGAAAATATTGAGATACTCTGTGAAGGAACTGAAGAAGCTAGGTCAAACCAAAAAAGAATACTGATTTCACAATATGAGGGTTTTATGGCAAAGCCAAAGGAAAGTATTACTGATTTGTTTGAAAGGTTTAACAAGCTGATAATGACTTGCAGCTTCATGACAAATATTATGAAGCTGAAGAAGTGAACTTGAAGTTCTTGCTTACTCTCCCTGATCATTTGGAACAGAAAATCTCGGCAATCAGGGAAGGGAGAGATTTGAGCAGAATAACTCTAGAAGTTCTATATGGAATTCTCAAAACATATGAACTAGAGATGATTCAAAGGCAATCATTGAGATCAAGTCTGGGACATGTTGAGGATGGTTCAAGTGCTTTAATTGTAAATGAAAGTCAAACATCTAATGATGAACCAAGGTCTCAAACTCCAGTTGCCTCAACAAGTGAGCAAAGAACAAATGATTCACATGAGCAAGTCATTCTGGAATTAGAAAAGGATGAGTTCTATAATCTTGAAGAACTGGATGAGCTAGATCAGTCAATGGCCTATTTAGCTAGGAAA
Source organism: Apium graveolens (assembly GCF_009905375.1). NCBI lineage: Eukaryota > Viridiplantae > Streptophyta > Magnoliopsida > Apiales > Apiaceae > Apium > Apium graveolens. Next base: position 44,868,456 of record NC_133647.1, on the reverse strand, counting down.
TTATCTAATATTAGAGTAAAGAAGCCAAGATACTTCAAGAATAAAGGACAGTCCTTCAACAAAGACAACATTTGGAAGGAAAAAGGTAAGTACAATTCTGACAGCAAGAATGGCTAAAAATTAGATCTATTGATAGATCCAATGCAAGATGCTTCAATTATGATGAACAAGGCCACTTTGATACAGAATGCAGGAAACCCAAGAAAGAAAAGAAATACAAGGTTTATCTTGAACTTGAAGCAAAGTATGAAGCTCTTATAAGGAAACAACAAAGTAAAGCATATATTGTAGAGGGTAAAAGTTGGGATGACTCTGAAAATGATGAAGATGAAGAATTTGGTAATTATGCACTCATGGCCCTGGAGCAAGGAGAATCATCCTCATCTAAATCACAGACACCAACTCTTACCACTATTGATTTAAATATGAATCAATACAAGGAAACTATTCAAAAGATGAGCACATAAATGTTTCACATTCACACAAGCATGGTTGCTGCTAATCAAGAAGTTAGCAGATCAACAAAGATAAATGAGAAGCTTGAAAGTGAGAAGTAAGAAACTGAATTATTGTTGGTGGAGCTTGAAGCTTTAAAACAAGAAAATGCTTATCTAAAGTACAAGCTCAAGTGTGCAAATGAAATTGAAGCAGTGCTCAGGGAGAAGCTGGAAAAGAATGAAGTGAAGATGAAATATTTTAGGAATGCATCTGAACTGGTCGTACACTATCATGAGAAGAATAAGACATGTGCAAACATTGCTATTGGGCTTGACTATGATGCCATGAATGACAAAAAGAAGATAGTAGGTGATAAAGGGAAAGCAAAGAAAACTGAGAATGCTCCAAACTTTTTGTAAGAGGTTAATGCACCTTAATTCAAAGCATGTGAAGTCAACTTCAGTGAAGAAGAATTGATTATCAAGCAAGAAATTGCTGATGAAGATAAAGAGAAGAAAACTGAAGAATCAGTTCAGTCTTCCAATACTGAAGAGAAGCTCATGAACAAACAAAATCCCAAGACTCCTGTTAAAGAAACCAAAACTGAAGATGTAAGAAAGAAAAGGAGAAATAGAAATGGGAAAATAGGGATAAACAAAAGCAATAATTTTGCTTATGTTGCAAATGCTCCTAGAAAGAAGTGTGAAAAATGTGGCTCTACAAATCATCTAACTCACCTGTGTAAAAAGGTTGTTAGCAAGCCAACTGAAGGAACTTACAAATACAATTAAGCAAATTTAAATGATCCCTATTCATTCTGTGACAAGTTTGATTGCATTCCTTGAAACTTGAAAGTAATGAAGAGTTGTCAAAAACTGAGAGTGGACCTTAAAGAAACAAGAAATGAGTCCACATCAGAAGGAAAATATGTACAACAGTCACTGAATTCTATCTTTTCTAAAATAACTCATTCTACTTCTGCTGAACAAGTTACCAAGAAGAAACTATCCAACACTGCTTGGGTTTCCAAACACACTTAAGACTCATTGTGTGCAGGGCATAGTGTAGAGAGTCATCTGGATCATAGACAGTAGATGTTCCAGGCATATGACAGGTGATAAGGCCCTGCTATCATAGTTTGAGTAGAAAGCTGGCCCTTTGGTGACCTTTGGAGACAACATCAAAGGATTCACAATGGGATATGGAAAGATTGTTTCTGAAAATGTTGTCCTTAATGATCTAGAACTGGTAGCTGGTCTTGAAGTAGATCTTCTCAGAGTTAGAAAATTTGCAGACAAAGGCTTTAAGTCTTACTCAACAAAGAAGAATGCACTGCTTATCAGCAGGAAAACTGGTGAAGTTGCTCTGAAAGGAGCAAGGAAAGGAAGCTTCTTTGTTGAAGATTTTGACTAAATAAATAAGAATGGTGTTTGTTGCTTCTACACCAAGGTATCAGAAGAAATAAACAAGCTCTGGCATAAAAATCTGTCTCACTTGTTTTTCAAGGAAATTAACACCTTTTCAAAAAGGAGTTGGTAAGAGACATGCTTAAGATGGAGCTTGCTCAAGTTGAAGTTTGTGAAGTCTGTGAGAACAAGAAAATGAAGAAACTACTCAACAAGAGAATCATGAAAATGGAAGCTCATGTCATACACTTGAGTTTGATTGCACAACCTCAGGGGGAGAAAGAGAATCATCAGAGTACCAGTGGAAGCTGTAAATTTTTCTTATCTTGATATAACTAGAGCTTATTTTCGTACCAACATAAAAATAATCAGCTGACATTTTTACTAAACTTTGGATGAAGCAACCTTCACTAGACTTGTAGGTGAAATTGGAATGCTTAATTCTTCATCCTAAGGAAAGAACTCAGCTAATGTTTTCCAGCAGATTAATCTCCAGTAAATCAACAGTAATTTGATTTTATTGGAAGTTAACTGAAATATAAATTATAAATATTTCAGAAATATCTGCATATTTGTATTTCAAATTCAAATTCAACTTGGAATTTTTCAAATTCTAAGTAAACTGCTCAGTTGTAAATTTATATTCTTAATATGTAAAATTAATACAAGGCAGAATTATATAAACCAAAAGTATATAGAGAACTGAGTTCTCGAAAAGTATAAATTGACTTCTCGACAAGTCAATTTACTAACTTCTCGAGTGACTTCTCGATAGGCTTAAAAATGACTTATCGATAAGTCCTTGAAGAGTTCTCTAGTAGTGTTTATTCACAGAGTTCTCTACAAGTACAATTTTTGACTTATCAATAACTCAGAACTGAGATAATTTAAAATAATAAATTATTTCGGTAAAATACTTTTGAAAATTTATTCTAATTTTATTTTGAATTTATTCAAATAAAAGTTAGATATAATTCAGTCCACCTTTTTGGACAAACTGGGTATTTATTTGACATCTCGATAAGTCAATTTTGAGTTTTCTAACAGAGTAATTTAAAATGACTTCTCGATATATACTTCTTTTCATAAAATGACTTCTCGATAGACAAACTCCAAACGTCTATTTTTGAGTTCTCGACAAGTCATTTACTTTTACTATAAATACCCAGACTTTTCGATACATACACATACTTACAACTTCGAGATCTAAATTGACCTAGCCTTTCTAGCAAAGACCCATTTCTCTCTCATTTCTACTCCTTTCTCAAAAGTTCTTCATACCCATTCTCTCTTACTAAACTACAATGGCACAAAGCACTATTAGAGCAACTATCCCAGAGAAAGGAACAAACTTCTTGGCTTTTAATAATACTAACCAAGTCCCTGACAGTTTCAAGGGGTTTGTGAAATTTCTGTCTGAATCGTACATTGCAGGAGCCTTGACTGCTAATCTAGTGCTGTACCTGGATGTGTTACATGCCTTTTGGACTACAACTGTGGTGAGGACTGTGATGCATGATGATGTTGTATCCTTGGTAGTGACTTGCTCAGTTGGAGGTCAACAAATTGAGTTTAATGAGCAGGATGTGAACCGAGCTTTGGGATTGCCTACTGCAAATCTGGTGGAAGTGCCAACTCCTGATGAGCTGATTGAGTTTCTGGACTTCATCAACTATGGTGGAAGAATCAATTTATCAAGCCTAAACATAACTAATCTAAGGAAGGAGTGGTCATTCATCTTTGACTCAGTAGTGAGATATTTCACATACAGGAAGACAGGATATGTAACACCCCCAAATCCGGGGTCGGGGATCCGGGTTGTCACGAGTTCCATTTCCCTTAATAACACCCAATCTTAATAAATAATCAACTACTCTGTACTGTGACCCCACAATAAACACACACACCACAAGTTATAGTCTCAGAGATGAATATCCAAAAATAATCACAAGTCGTTTTATTCCACAATTATATGCCAATACACCTTAAACAGGTTTCTGAATAAATTTACATTTCTTTACCATTATTACAATTCATAAATATACATAATCTGATACATCAAAAGTTGAAAGCCTAGCCTATTGGTAGTTCCTACCTCAGCTACAGCGACATCAACGCCTATAGGAAACTGCGGAACGTTTCCTATCCGCTCGCGAATTGGGAGCTTGGTCCTGTTCATCTTGTCTATCTGATGTTGTGTGATGAAAGAAGAAAGCAAGGGTGAGCAGCAAGCCCACCAAAATAATATGTATAATGATTAACAATATATGAGCCTTCTCATAGTACTCATGAAAGTCTTGGTCAAAAGAAATGAACCAAGTTGATATCATAATGCGATGAAGTCGCAAAATATTCAGTATATATATATATATACATATATACTTTTCAAAATATTGAAAGTCCTCTTCCATGCATAATATACAAAGAGTTCCAGTTTATAACTGTATAAAAATAAATATCGTTGCAAGGTGATCTCATATATCTAACCTTGTCTCAACGTTTTTCTGAAAGTCTTTGATATGCATAAGATAATCATTTACTAGATATAAGTTTAAAAGATGAAGTTACAAGATACTCCAATATACTTATATCTTTTCCAAATACTACTTGAACTATCACCGTTCAAGTTATAATGAGCTTTCAAAAGTTCATCACATAGATGAGACTACAAGACAAGATTTGAATAGATTCAATCTTTGAATATCATTATAAATAATGAAGTTACGAGATACTTCATTACGTCCCGATATATATATATATATAAACCTATATATATACATACGTTTCCTGAAAACCTCTGTCATGTAAAGTATGAACAGAATTGTAATATCCAATAAATTTGGAAAGGAAAGAATTTTGGCATAAACCTGATATCTTGCTGATCAGGCGAAGATACCAATAAGTAACCTTTTCTACTAGTAGATGGACGAATTCCCCACTGGTCATCACCCTGGTCGCAATAGGACCTTATGCTGGACTGCCACTCAGCCACTTATGCATTTGATAGACTCCCACTGAGCCACTTACACTATCATGGATGCCCATCGAGCCCATGTTGCTTATGCCGACTCGATAGATGGACTTACTTCCCGAACGTTGGGTAAGTAATCAATTCATTTACCAAAACTGCAACCTTGTTGCGAATATAAAATACACCATAGAGCCGGATCCCTCAGGTTTTGAGCGAGTATTTAAATCCCCTTTTTAAAAGGAAGATCTTAAATATAAAAATGAGTTTTGGGATCCGCTCTAACTTTTAAAAATCATTTTGAAGACTCGAAAACACTTTAAAGAGTGTTTGGAGTAATGCTGATTTAATGAAATAAATCAGTCCCAATATATTTAGAAAATGTCTGAATATTATTATTTACATAATATTCCCATAAAGAATAATCTTTATACAAATAATTGAAGTAGAAGTTGTAAGACTTATACTTGAAATGAGTATTAAATAACCAAAGATATACTTATACGAAAGTACTATCTTTATTTGAATAATCGAAAATAAGTTTGATTATCGAAACATTATTCTTTAATAAAATAAAGAATATTATTAAATAACAAGCGAAGTCATAATACCTCGAATGAATATTATAAATAATATTCATTAAATAAAATAACGGAGTCATACATCCTCAAATGAATATTCAATTAATAATCATTAATAATATAACTGAGTCATAAGCCCTCGAATGAATATTCGAAATAATATTCAATAATAAAATAAAGTTAAAGTTATCGAATAAAATAAAGTCATACCCCTACATAGTGTGGCATGAAAAGTTTTCCCATTCAGCAAAAACACTATTCATAAGGGTTTCAAAAATTTCCAAAAATTGGGGTTATTACAGTCTCCCCTCCTTAAAAGGACTCCGTCCCGGAATCAGATATAAAATGAATAGGGATACTCTCTTAGCATTGCACTTTCTAACTCTCGAGTAAATTTTCCCACATTGTGGTCCTTCCATCAAACTCTGAATAGTTTGATAACCCTTCTCCTAAGTACTTGTTCCTTTTCACTCTATAACCCTTCCTGGTTGCTCCATATAGGTTACGTCTGGTTGCATGTCTATGCGCTCATATGTCCCTATTTATCTGGCATCCGAATTACACTTCCTTAACATTAATACGTGGAACACGTTATGAACTTTGCTACAGGTTTGGGGGCAGGGCTAGCTCGTAAGCCAACTTCCCAATCCGTCTTAGTATCTCAAAAGGTCCAAGGTATCTTGGGCTTAGTTTTCCTTTCTTTCCAAATCTCATTAATCATTTCCAAGGGATAACTATAACATTACTAGGTCCCCTATTTCATACTCTTTGTCCTTTTGAGTCAAATCAGCATACCTCTTATGTCCATCTTGGGTTACTACCAGCCGTCCTCTGATTAGATCTATTATATCCCTGGTCCTTTGGACTACTGCGGGTCCGAGCATCTTGCGCTCTACGACTTCATCCTAACATAAGGGAGATCGACATTGTCTTCCCTCAAGGATCTCATAAGGCGATACCTCAATACTGACATATGATCTATTGTCGTAAGAAAACTCAATCCGTGTTAAGTGATCATTCCAATTTCTTTCAATTCTATTGCACAGACTCTCATTATAGCTTTTAGCATTAGAGCTTTTACTTCTCAATACCCATTCTTTTCCAGTTCGTAATCTCTACTACCTTCCGTTCCTAATATTATACTGGTTATACTTTTGCTCGTTAGCGTTCTATAACCTTTTAATAACCACGTCAACCTTAGTATCACGAATGTATTTCCATTCCGAATACTACCACAACTTTACTACTCCTTTTTCAGCTGTTTCTATTTTTGAAAGCTTGATCCATCATATAGAAGTAAAAGAATTCATTGAGAGATCACTATAATCATGAACACTTGTTACATTGCATAGTTAGTACAGAAGGTGGCCAGCCTTTAGTACTTGACAAGCAATTAAACAATATCTGGTATCCTACTCGGCTTCTATCACACAGATAGATAGTCATTCGACAATACCTCCCCTTCTGGAAGGGTTGTTCTTCTCAGTTTATATGAAATGAAAAGAAGAGAAAAGAACGAATTGAAGAGAATTGTAAATATAAAAAAAATATACTGCCACAAAATATCTGGCTTGGAACCTACCGCTGAACTATAGAGGTTTGTCATAGGAGAACAAAACATATATGTATTTATATCAACATCAAGTATTATAGCATCGTATTTCACATGCCTAAATATTTTTGCTATTCCGTTCATCATTCTATGGACCCATGCTCTTCCTCGAGCTTATACACAATCACCTTTGAAACTCCCTCGATATTGAAAATCGAAGCTGGGATCTCATTCTAGACATCATCGTTACTAGAATTCTATGCTTGTACCACAACCTTCCTCGTATAGTAATACGACTCTCTATTCATAAGAGGGAACAAATATTCAATAGGTAGATACTCTACTTAATTAGTCTATCAATGATAACTTATACATTACCACGACCCGATTAGTGGTACTCAATCTCAACATCCACTCCAATACAACTCTCACGGTTGTAATCAGCTCATTACTCGCAGAATCATTGCTGTATTACTATGGTCCACTACTGACCTACTGTCGTCATTTACGTTCCATGAAATCTTAATATAACCATACGGAGTCCATACATGTCGTATCAAATCCTTCTAAGGAGGTAACATAATCACCATTCATGATTCATGAAGAACACTCCTGATCCTGCCATACATACATGACATAAAGCAGATAAAATTGCAGAAGAGTTTCAATCAAAACAATGATAGCAGGTTAATACCATTCTTATTCATATGCCTTCTATAGAAGACTTAACTCAAAGGTTCGTTTAGTCCTTTTGAAACATGGTTCAGGCTCATTCTCAAGATAGTACCTTCTAAGATAGATAGCCCGCTCATGGCGATTACACGAATTAAACCTTTACCAACTACTATTACGGTTGGGTATTACACAGTCATCAGAAGGAATGCCAATCTTCCAAACCATAATACAATCTGCATAGCTTTAACCATCATCACTGTATTCCTTTAGCACAAGCGCCTATAATTATCCTCTTACCTTTAAAGTGTCGGCCACCTCTTTGGCCTTTCCTGATAATAAAATTTCCTTACAGTCAATGTCATTTTAACCACCTCCAAATAAATTTTCTACCTCATTTCAATCACTGCTTATGTGAAGATGTTTTCCTTAAAATCTGGTGAGTAAAAAAAATATCACCATTTTTCCATAAGTTATTGCCTCAGTCTTTAGAGGTTAATCACTGTCATGACTGACTCTCAATCATAATTAGAACATCTTTTATCTTAAGTCCTAATTGCCCTGAACAATTTCGACCATTACTAGTTCGATCCATACCTTCTCTGGTTTAACACGTGCCCCACTTGGCATCATTATAATTATGTCATATTTCCTTTATCAACATTTCTATTTTTGAGAATTTTGAATATTACCTTTCTCCTTGTAAAACCTCTAAGGTTATCCTTGAATCGTTCCTCATGAATTCCCTAGATACAGGGCATATCAAAATACCATATACTAATACTAGAATCATTGTCTATATACTTTTGAAAAAATTTCTCCATTGATTCTTTAAAGGTTGTTGTTACCTTAATCCTTTCCAATTCATACTGTCAAAACTCATACTGTCCCTATTAAGGGTGAAATGCCAACCTTTATGCATTCCCCTAGGATTCGTTTTAAGTTACCGATGTTCTATCCTTAATTCCACCTTTAAAAAGGTACATGCATCCTTCCATTGATAAATCAAGTCATATATCCCTGATAAGGGTGTCTCATTCAATCATTCCCACCTCGATAGTATATGCCTAATTTTACAATAACATCTGTATTCAAAATGAGGTCAATCAGTATGGCCTCCAAAAGATAACGGTTATCCGCTTTTCTTGCCTAATTTGGTAACGATAACAAGGATGTTCTGGAAGATATTGGTCGTGTTCAACGTGAACCTCTTCTTAATAATTCCTTATTTACTTTTGTTGTTTATCTCAACAGTCACCTCAATGTTGGGATATCTTTCATACCTGGCGTCCCCCTTTCTGGGTATCAAGCCACCGGTCTTATACTTCACATTCTTGAAGGTCACTTCCTTCATCCAATTTTCCTAATTTCTCACTTCCTTGTCTCCTCAATCTTTCCGCGTCTCATTATTTATCCTTCGAACTATTTCAAGGTTTCCTCAAATCCTCCCAACTTACAGGGGATAAAATATATGTATCTATTATTCCTTCAATCATCAACTTGAACTCATGGTGAATCACCCTCATCCTGACAATTACATACTTTTCTATTTCTATTGCTACGAGTCTTTAGGGTTTCCTCATACCCAACTCCCTTATCATTCCTCAAACTCTATTGCCTTTATATTCCTTTCCACTTCAGTTTCTTTTTATTTTCCTTTCTCTTATCGTTAATTCATGAACCAACACAACATAAGCATTGATTTCAAACATCCCGTCATTCTGGATTCGTGCCCTTAGAACGAATCTTGACAACTTTTACAACTTAGATTCACAATTCATCATACTTATCCGCTTTTGTTCTAGCTCCAAAGCTTTTACACTATCTCCTTATCTTTGGGAATTACTTTCCCGAAAACAATTGACTGAACTTAAATCAGTTTATTATAATCTCTTGCTCCGTGCCTTCCTTGGCCTTTCACCAGCGAGTGGTCTCTCTCTTAGGAGGGTAAGTGACAAAAACAGTCTTTTATGATTCGTCAATCATTTAGAATCTCCAATGATTCCTATATTCCTTTAGCCAGGCTCTTGCCTCGACTGGGTCAACCTGTTCCTTGGAACTCTGAGAGCTTAGCGACTTAAAGGTCATGAAAGAATTTCCTACCGCATTGTTTCCTCAAGTTGGTGGTTGGGGATAATAGTCTAAGTTCTGTCTAGAAAGGTCCATAAATTTTCGTATAGGAGTACCGTCTCGGGTCTCCTTTCCTTACTCGACTTCTGTTTCCTCAGTCTAAATATTTCTTCCTACTCCCCATAATTGGGGTCATCTTCCATAATTTAAATCCTCATTTTCCACTTTATCATGTTATGGGTTCCTTCTATCTTGATGGCGACCTCCCTGACTATCACGTTCAGGGTTTGCTCTAACTCTTATTCCTCAAACTAGCTTTCATCTAAGATTTCATCTTTAGGCTCTTGAACATTTGGAACCCAATTTATATAGGAATACCTCATTATTCCCTTATCATCTTTCTCGGTATTAATCTTTTATCTAATTGTTGGCTCTCTGCCTTCATTCATCACTTTTTCTTGGCACAATAATAAATTTTCCAATAATTCAGACCGCATAGCGATCTCAAATAGCTTTTCGGTACTGGCTCCGGTTACCTTCACTTCTATTTCCATTTTCTCAAAATCTCTTATAAACTCTCCCAAAGACATTATCATCTTGAGTCTCTCCTTTTTACTGAGGGCATCAGCCACCACATTGGCTTTCCCCGAATGATAAAGAATCTCCCAATCATAATTCTTTATTAGCTCTAACCGCCTCCTCTGGCGTATGTTGAGCTCTTTCTACGTAAAAATGTACTAGAGCTCCTATGGTTTGTGTAAATCTCGTACTTCTATCCATACCAGTAGTGCCTCCAATATTTAGGGCAAAACTATTGCCACGAGCCCAAGCTCATGGGTGGGGATATCGAATTTCATATTACCTCAATTATCTTGACGCGTACGCGATTACCTTGTTGTGCTATATAAGAAGCACCCTAATTCCTTATGTGAAGCGTCACTACACTTCACAAAATCTCATTTTCCATCCGGCAACGCCAACATAGGGAACGTCACCAACCTTTGCTTCGGTTCTTAAAAGTTGTTCTCGCATTTCTCTGTCCATTCGAACTTCTCAGTCTTACGAGTAAGCCGCGTTAAAGGGGCTACTATCTTTACAACTTGAACGAACCTCCGGTAGTGACCGGCCAATCCTACCTCTGGTAGTTTCCCTAACCATGGTTATCAATTCCTCAATGGTCCTTTATTCATTCTTGTCAGGATCCTCCATGGGATCCTCCTCAGCAACTGTCCCTTCTAGGACAACATCCTCAACCGTTACATCCTCAATATCAACATCATCCGGTCCTGCGTTAGGACGCTCTATCGGATCCATAATCTGATCTCCAATAAGTAACAAAACATCATCGCGTTGTTGCTCCTCAACCTCAGGGTTCGGTGTCCCGCTACCATATACGATAACGAACTACGCTTCTATCACTACATTTATAAGGGTTCCCATAAGGGTTTTAACTGTCGGTACTACGTTAGGTAGCCCGACTATGAACTTGGCAAGAGTTCTTATTATCTTAGTGAACTTATTATCTTAACGTCACATCATCTCTGGGGTCGGGGATCCGGGTTGTCACGAGTTCCATTTCCCTTAATAACACCCAATCTTAATAAATAATCAACTACTCTGTACTGTGACCCCACAATAAACACACACACCACAAGTTATAGTCTCAGAGATGAATATCCAAAAATAATCACAAGTCATTTTATTCCACAATTATATGCCAATACACCTTAAACAGGTTTCTGAATAAATTTACATTTCTTTGCCATTATTATAATTCATAAATATACATAATCTGATACATCAAAAGTTGAAAGCCTAGCCTATTGGTAGTTCCTACCTCAGCTACAGCGACATCAACGCCTATAGGAAACTGCGGAACGTTTCCTATCTGCTCACGAATTGGGAGCTTGGTCCTGTTCATCTTGTCTATCTGATGTTGTGTGATGAAAAAAGAAAGCAAGGGTGAGCAGCAAGCCCACCAAAATAATATGTATAATGATTAACAATATATGAGCCTTCTCATAGTACTCATGAAAGTCTTGGTCAAAAGAAATGAACCAAGTTGATATCATAATGCGATGAAGTCGCAAAATATTCAGTATATATATACGTATATACTTTTCAAAATATTGGAAGTCCTCTTCCATGCATAATATACAAAGAGTTCCAGTTTATAACTGTATAAAAATAAATATCGTTGCAAGGTGATCTCATATATCTAACCTTGTCTCAACGTTTTTCTGAAAGTCTTTGATATGCATAAGATAATCATTTACTAGATATAAGTTTAAAAGATGAAGTTACAAGATACTCCAGTATACTTATATCTTTTCCAAATACTACTTGAACTACCACCATTCAAGTTATAATGAGCTTTCAAAAGTTCATCACATAGATGAGACTACAAGACAAGATTTGAATAGATTCAATCTTTGAATATCATTATAAATAATGAAGTTACGAGATACTTCATTACGTCCCGATATATATATATATAAACCTATATATATACATACGTTTCCTGAAAACCTCTGTCATGTAAAGTATGAACATAATTATAATATCCAATAAATTTGGAAAGGAAAGAATTTTGGCATAAACCTGATATCTTGCTGATCAGGCGAAGATACCAATAAGTAACCTTTTCTACTAGTAGATGGACGAATTCCCCACTGGTCATCACCCTGGTCGCAATAGGACCTTATGCTGGACTGCCACTCAGCCACTTATGCATTTGATGGACTCCCACTGAGCCACTTACACTATCATGGACGCCCACCGAGCCCATGTTGCTTATGCTGACTCGATAGATGGACTTACTTCCCGAACGTTGGGTAAGTAATCAATTCATTTACCAAAACTGCAACCTTGTTGCGAATATAAAATACACCATAGAGCCGGATCCCTCAGGTTTTGAGCGAGTATTTAAATCCCCTTTTTAAACGGAAGATCTTAAATATAAAAATGAGTTTTGGAATCCGCTCTAACTTTTAAAAATCATTTTGAAGACTCGAAAACACTTTAAAGAGTGTTTGGAGTAATGCTGATTTAATGAAGTAAATCAGTCCCAATATATTTAGAAAATGTCTGAATATTATTATTTACATAATATTCCCATAAAGAATAATCTTTATACAAATAATTGAAGTAGAAGTTGTAAGACTTATACTTGAAATGAGTATTAAATAACCAAAGATATACTTATACGAAAGTACTATCTTTATTTGAATAATCGAAAATAAGTTTGATTATCGAAACATTATTCTTTAATAAAATAAAGAATATTATTAAATAACAAGCGAAGTCATAATACCTCGAATGAATATTATAAATAATATTCATTAAATAAAATAACGGAGTCATACATCCTCAAATGAATATTCAATTAATAATCATTAATAATATAACTGAGTCATAAGCCCTCGAATGAATATTCGAAATAATATTCAATAATAAAATAAAGTTAAAGTTATCGAATAAACCTTATTCGATTAATAGTTTTGAAAACTATAACCATATATATATATATATATATATATATATATTATACTCGGGAACATCGACTCCCGGTTTAGAAATATGTTCACCTTTTGATCCCCTATACTAAGGGTAAACTCAATACCGCTTATCTCTAGCATAGGTATTATGCAACTGTAAGCATTTTAACCAACAGATATATAATCCAAGAATATGAAACAGGCATGCATATATATCATATCACATGCTACAATATATCGCAAGAACTTGCTAATAACAAATATGCATTTATCGCAAGATCATGCATATACACATATACATCACAACAACAGTATAACGGGTAGAAAACTTGCCTGAGTGCTCCCGGATAGACTTAAGCTTAGAGTGGGTCCGATAACCTATGAACAACAACATAAGTCGGAATTAGACCCCGGTCGCTTAAGAAACTAGACTTTAACCATTTAGAGTCCTAACGTTCGCTTTCGCGCTTAACGACTTACTTAAGTCGCTCGAGTACCCTCAGCTCCCCCATTTTTAATAAATTAACTATTACGAGTTTTAAGGCGATTCTTTTGAAAGTGTCTTACCAACTGCCTATTACACCTTACATAAATGTTTCATACTTCAATTAGTCCTTTAAGGTCTTTAACCTATGTTTCAAAGTAAGGCGAGGGGTAATGTTTCGTTCGCGAAACGTCGTTACTTAAAACGACCGTTTCCCCTAAACCGTTCATCGGAATCAAACGAACCACATATCAAAACGAAGATCGTAACATGAACTATCTAAACATGGAAATGGTCAACATCTAGCAGGGGGTTCTCGGGTCCTAATATTATGAACAAAAGCAGTGTAAAGTAAATCGGACATTACGACGGTTATGTTTACGCGATTTCCCAAATTTAAACCATTCCAAAACCATCACAATTCAATCCACAATCACAACCAAATCAAAACTCCATCCATACTACATCATAACAGCCCCAACAACTCAACATTAACAATTTATACTTATTCCCCACATGAACTAAAAGCTTTACTTAAGTTCTTTAACTAATTAACAAGATTTACAACTCCAAAAACACCACAAAACCAACTAATCTCTACAAACTCAACCAAACTTTAAACAAACAAGCCTCATGCTTCACATATACTATATCAATCATATTCATTCCTAATTACTCAAAACAAAAGCTAGGGTTTGGAGTTTATACCTTCCTTGGAGGTGGAGAATCAAGAGAATGGCTTGGAATCACCCTTAAAGTCTTTATCCAAGCTTAAACTAAACAAAACTTCAAGAACAAAAATTTTAGTTCTTGAAAAACACTATTCACCATCTTCTTTCATGATTTATAGAAAAAGATTGGCTTGGAATTAGAAGCTTAAACTTATAGGAAGTATGTAACTATCCATGGGGAAGCTTAGATAAATACCTTGCTAAATAGTAAGTGGTGGAGCTTGGATCTTCATTTTGCTAAGAAAGAAGCCGAGAGCTTCATGAAGAAATGGAGGGTTTTGTGTTTTGTTTGGTGAAAATGTAATGTTTGGCTTGGTTGGTTGATTATTGATTTGTTTTGTTTTTGGTTAATTACCTTAATAACCTTGTCTTTGTGTGGTTATAAACCAACCACATCTCCTTCCTCCCTATGTCATGCTTATTTCATCATGTGGTGTCATCCTTCCCTCTTTGTCCTCTTCCCATTGGTCGGATGACATCATCCCCTCTAATCTCTTTGATTAACTCCTAATTGTTTGCCTAATGACCGCTGATCTGTTATACGGTTCGCTTAACTTTCGTTCTCGTTTCTCGTTTGAGGGATCATGCCCGGGATCTTATTACTTAGGTTCCCTTAACCTTTCTCAATATATTATATTCCTTTTATGATCCTCTCTTATAATCCTTTAATTTAAATCCTTCTTATCTTGTTACCTTATACTCAATTCTTTTCGTATCTAGTGGATTTTCGGGAAAAATCAAAGTGTTCGGAATTGGATTCTGACGATCTTTACATACACTTATATGCCATATAGAGTACTAATAAAATCTCAGAATATCCATAACAGAACTCCTACATAGTGTGGCATGAAAAGTTTTCCCATTCAGTAAAAACACTATTCATAAGGGTTTCAAAAATTTCCAAAAATTGGGGTTATTACAGTCTCCCCTCCTTAAAAGGATTCCGTCCCGGAATCAGATAGAAAATGAATAGGGATACTCTCTTAGCATTGCACTTTCTAACTCTCGAGTAAATTTTCCCACATTGTGGTCCTTCCATCAAACTCTGAATAGTTTGATAACCCTTCTCCTAAGTACTTGTTCCTTTTCACTCTATAACCCTTCCTGGTTGCTCCATATAGGTTACGTCGGGTTGCATGTCTATGCGCTCATATGCCCCTATTTATCTGGCATCCGAATTACACTTCCTTAACATTAATACGTGGAACACGTTATGAACTTTGCTACAGGTTCGGGGGCAGGGCTAGCTCGTAAGCCAACTTCCCAATCCGTCTTAGTATCTCAAAAGGTCCAAGGTATCTTGGACTTAGTTTTCCTTTCTTTCCAAATCTCATTAATCCTTTCCAAGGGATACCTATAACATTACTAGGACCCCTATTTCATACTCTTTGTCCTTTTGAGTCAAATCAGCATACCTCTTATGTCCATCTTGAGTTACTACCAGCCGTCCTCTGATTAGATCTATTATATCCCTGGTCCTTTGGACTACTGCGGGTCCGAGCATCTTGCGCTCTACGACTTCATCCTAACATAAGGGAGATCGACATTGTCTTCCCTCAAGGATCTCATAAGGCGATACCTAAATACTGACATATGATCTATTGTCATAAGAAAACTCAATCCGTGTTAAGTGATCATTCCAATTTCTTTCAAGTCTATTGCACAGACTCTCATTATAGCTTTTAGCATTAGAGCTTTTGCTTCTCAATACCCATTCTTTTCCAGTTCGTAATCTCTACTACCTTCCATTCCTAATATTATACTGGTTATACTTTTGCTCGTTAGCGTTCTATAACCTTTTAATAACCACGTCAACCTTAGTATCACGAATGTGTTTCCATTCCAAATATTACCACAACTTTACTACTCCTTTTTCAGCTGTTTCTATTTTTGAAAGCTTGATCCATCATATAGAAGTAAAAGAATTCATTGAGAGATCACTATGATCATGAACACTTGTTACATTGCATAGTTAGTACAGAAGGTGGCCAGCCTTTAGTACTTGACAAGCAATTAAACAATATCTGGTATCCTACTCGGCTTCTATCACACAGATAGATAGTCATTCGGCAATACCTCCCCTTCTGGAAGGGTTGTTCTTCTCAGTTTATATGAAATGAAAAGAAGAGAAAAGAACGAATTGAAGAGAATTGTAAATATAAAAAAAATATACTGGCACAAAATATCTGGCTTGGAACCTACCTCTGAACAATAGAGGTTTGTTATAGGAGAACAAAACATATATGTATTTATATCAACATCAAGTATTATAGCATCGTATTTCACATGCCTAAATATTTTTGCTATTCCGTCCATCATTCTATGGACCCATGCTCTTCCTCGAGCTTATTCACAATCACCTTTGAAACTCCCTCGATATTGAAAATCGAAGCTGGGATCTCATTCTAGACATCATCGTTACTAGAATTCTATGCTTGCACCGTAACCTTCCTCGTATAGTAATACGACTCTCTATTCATAAGAGGGAATAAATATTCAATAGATAGATACTCTACTTAATTAGTCTATCAATGATAACTTATAAACTACCACGACCCGATTAGTGGTACTCAATCTCAACATCCACTCCAATACAAGTCTCACGGTTGTAATCAACTCATTACTCGCAGAATTATTGCTGCATTACTATGGTCCACTACTGACCTACTGTCGTCATTTACGTTCCATGAAATCTTAATATCTAACCATACGGAGTCCATACATGTCGTATCAAATCCTTCTAACGAGGTAACATAATCACCATTCATGATTCATGAAGAACACTCCTGATCCTGCCATACATACATGACATGAAGCAGATAAAATTGCAGAAGAGTTTCAATCAAAGCAACGATAGCAGGTTAATACCATTCTTAATCATATGCCTTCAATAGAAGACTTAACTCAAAGGTTTGTTTAGTCCTTTTGAAACATGGTCCAGGCGCATTCTCAAGATAGTACCTTCTAAGATAGATAACCCGCTCATGGCGATTACACGAATTAAACCTTTACCAACTACTATTACGGTTAGGTATTGCACAGTCATCAGAAGGAATGTCAATCTTCCAAACCATAATACAATCTGCATAGCTTTAACCATCATCACTGTATTCCTTTGGCACAAGCGCCTATAATTATCCTCTTACCTTTAAAGTGTCGGCCACCTCTTTGGCCTTTCCTGATAGTAAAATTTCCTTACAGTCAATGTCATTTTAACCACCTCCAAATAAATTTTCTACCTCATTTCAATCACTGCTTATGTGAAGATGTTTTCCTTAAAATCTGGTGAGTAAAAAAAAATATCACCATTTTTCCATAAGTTATTGCCTCAGTCATTAGAGGTTAATCACTGTCATGACTGACTCTCAATCATAATTAGAACATCTTTTATCTTAAGTCCTAATTACCCTGAACAATTTCGACCATTACTGGTTCGATCCATACCTTCTCGTGGTTTAACACGTGCCCCACTTGGCATCATTATAATTATGTCATATTTCCTTTATCAACATTTCTATTCTTGAGAATTTTGAATATTACCTTTCTCCTTCTAAAACCTCTAAGGTTATCCTTGAATCGTTCCTCATGAATTCCCTAGATACAGGGCATATCAAAATACCATATACTAATACTAGAATCATTGTCTATATACTTTTGAAAAAATTTCTCCACTGATTCTTTAAAGGTTGTTGTTACCTTAATCCTTTCCAATTCATACTGTCAAAACTCATACTGTCCCTATTATGGGTGAAATGCCAACCTTTATGCATTCCCCTAGGATTCGTTTTAAGTTACCGATGTTCTATCCTTATTTCCACCTTTAAAAAGGTACATGCATCCTTCCATGGATAAATCAAGTCATATATCCCTGATAAGGGTGTCTCATTCTATCATTCCCACCTCGATAGTATATGCCTAATTTCACAATAACATCTGTATTCAAAATGAGGTCAATCAGTATGGCCTCCAAAAGATAACGGTTATCCACTTTTCTTGCCTAATTTGGTAACGATAACAAGGATGTTCTGGAAGATATTGGTCGTGTTCAACGTGAACCTCTTCTTAATAATTCCTTATTTACTTTTGTTGTTTATCTCAACAGTCACCTCAATGTTGGGATATCTTTCATACCTGGCGTCCCCCTTTATGGGTATCAAGCCACCGGTCTTACACTTCACATTCTTGAAGGTCAATTCCTTCATCCAATTTTCCTAATTTCTTACTTCCTTGTCTCCTCAATCTATCCGCGTCTCATTATTTATCCTTCGAACTATTTCAAGGTTTCCTCAAATCCTCCCAACTTACAGGGGATAAAATATATGTATCTTTTATTCCTTCAATCATCAACTTTAACTCATGGTGAATCACCCTCATCCTGACGATTACATACTTTTCTAATTCTATTGCTATGAGTCTTTAGGGTTTCCTCATACCCAACTCCATTATCATTCCTCAAACTCTATTGCCTTTATATTCCTTTCCACTTCAGTTTCTTTTTATTTTCCTTTCTCTTATCGTTAATTCATGAACCAACACAACATAAGCATCGATTTCAAACATCCCATCATTCTGGATTCGTGCCCTTAGAACGAATCTTGACAACTTTTACAACTTAGATTCACAATTCATCATACTTATCCGCTTTTGTTCTAGCTCCAAAGCTTTTACACTATCTCCTTATCTTTGGGAATTACTTTCCCGAAAACAATTGACTGAACTTAAATCAGTTTATTATAATCTCTTGCTCCGTGCCTTCCTTGGCCTTTCACCAGCGAGTGGTCTCTCTCTTAGGAGGGTAAGTGACAAAAACAGTCTTTTGTGATTCGTCAATCATTTAGAATCTCCAATGATTCCTATATTTCCTTTAGCCAGGCTCTTGCCTCGACTGGGTCAACCTGTTCCTTGGAACTCTGAGAGCTTAGCGACTTAAAGGTCATGAAAGAATTTCCTACCGCATTGTTTCCTCAAGTTAGTGGTTGGGGATAATAGTCTAAGTTCTGTCTAGAAAGGTCCATAAATTTTCGTATAGGAGTACCGTCTCGGGTCTCCTTTCCTTACTCGACTTCTGTTTCCTCAGTCTAAATATTTCTTCCTACTCCCCATAATTGGGGTCATCTTCCATAATTTAAATCCTCATTTTCTACTTCATCATGTTATGGGTTCCTTCTATCTTGATGGCGACCTCCCTGACTATCACGTTCAGGGTTTGCTCTAACTCTTATTCCTCAAACTAGCTTTCATCTAAGATTTCATCTTTAGGCTCTTGAACATTTGGAACCCAATTTCTGTAGGAATACCTCATTATTCCCTTATCATCTTTCTCGGTATTAATCTTTTATCTAATTGTTGGCTCTCTGCCTTCATTCATCACTTTTTCTTGGCACAATAATAAATTTTCCAATAATTCAGACCGCATAGCGATCTTAAACAGCTTTTCGGTACCGGCTCCGGTTACCTTCACTTCTATTTCCATTTTCTCAAAATCTTTTATAAACTCTCCCAAAGACATTATCATCTTAAGTCTCTCCTTTTTACTAAGGGCATCAGCCACCACATTGGCTTTCCCCGAATGATAAAGAATCTCCCAATCATAATTCTTGATTAGCTCTAACCGCCTCCTCTGGCGTATGTTGAGCTCTTTCTACGTAAAAATGTACTAGAGCTCCTATGGTTTGTGTAAATCTCACACTTCTATCCATACCAGTAGTGCCTCCAATATTTAGGGCAAAACTATTGCCACGAGCCCAAGCTCATGGGTGGGGATATCGAATTTCATATTACCTCAATTGTCTTGACGCGTACGTGATTACCTTGTTGTGCTGTATAAGAAGCACCCTAATTCCTTATGTGAAGCGTCACTAAACTTCACAAAATCTCATTTTTTATCCGGCAACGCCAACATAGGGAACGTCACCAACCTTTGCTTCGGTTCTTAAAAGTTCTCGCATTTCTCTGTCCATTCGAACTTCTCAGTCTTACGAGTAAGCCGCGTTAAAGGGGCTACTATCTTTACAACTTGAACGAACCTCCGGTAGTGACCGGCCAATCCTACCTCTGGTAGTTTCCCTAACCATGGTTATCAATTCCTCAATGGTTTTTTATTCATTCTTGTCAGGATCCTCCATGAGATCCTCCTCAGCAACTGTCCCTTCTAGGATAACATCCTCAACCGTTACATCCTCAATATCAACATCATCCGGTCCTGCGTTAGGACGCTCTATCGGATCCATAATCTGATCTCCAATAAGTAACAAAACATCATCGCATTGTTGTTCCTCAACCTCAGGGTTCGGTGTCCCGCTACCATATACGATAACGAACTACGCTTCTATCGCTACATTTATAAGGGTTCCCATAAGGGTTTTAACTTTCGGTACTACGTTAGGTAGCCCGACTATGAACTTGGCAAGAGTTCTTATTATCTTAGTGAACTTATTATCTTTACGTCACATCATCTCTGAGGTTTATAACGCTTAGCTCTGATACCATTTCTGTAACACCCCCAAATTCGGGGTCGGGGATCCGGGTTGTCACGAGTTCCATTTCCCTTAATAACACCCAATCTTAATAAATAATCAACTACTCTGTACTGTGACCCCACAATAAACACACACACCACAAGTTATAGTCTCAGAGATGAATATCCAAAAATAATCACAAGTCGTTTTATTCCACAATTATATGCCAATACACCTTAAACAGGTTTCTAAATAAATTTACATTTCTTTGCCATTATTACAATTCATAAATATACATAATCTGATACATCAAAAGTTGAAAGCCTAGCCTATTGGTAGTTCCTACCTCAGCTACAGCGACATCAACGCCTATAGGAAACTGTGAAACATTTCCTATCCGCTCGCGAATTGGGAGCTTGGTCCTGTTCATCTTGTCTATCTGATGTTGTGTGATGAAAGAAGAAAGCAAGGGTGAGCAGCAAGCCCACCAAAATAATATGTATAATGATTAACAATATATGAGCCTTCTCATAGTACTCATGAAAGTCTTGGTCAAAAGAAATGAACCAAGTTGATATCATAATGCGATGAAGTCGCAAAATATTCAGTATATATATATACATATATACTTTTCAAAATATTGGAAGTCCTCTTCCATGCATAATATACAAAGAGTTCCAGTTTATAACTGTATAAAAATAAATATCGTTGCAAGGTGATCTCATATATCTAACCTTGTCTCAACGTTTTTCTGAAAGTCTTTGATATGCATAAGATAATCATTTACTAGATATAAGTTTAAAAGATGAAGTTACAAGATACTCCAGTATACTTATATCTTTTCCAAATACTACTTGAACTACCACCATTCAAGTTATAATGAGCTTTCAAAAGTTCATCACATAGATGAGACTACAAGACAAGATTTGAATAGATTCAATCTTTGAATATCATTATAAATAATGAAGTTACGAGATACTTCATTACGTCCCGATATATATATACACCTATATATATACATACGTTTCCTGAAAACCTCTGTCATGTAAAGTATGAACATAATTATAATATCCAATAAATTTGGAAAGGAATGAATTTTGGCATAAACCTGATATCTTGCTGATCAGGCAAAGATACCAATAAGTAACCTTTTCTACTAGTAGATGGACGAATTCCCCACTGGTCATCACCCTGGTCGCAATAGGACCTTATGCTGGACTGCCACTCAGCCACTTATGCATTTGATGGACTCCCACTGAGCCACTTACACTATCATGGACGCCCACCGAGCCCATGTTGCTTATGCCGACTCGATAGATGGACTTACTTCCCGAACGTTGGGTAAGTAATCAATTCATTTACCAAAACTGCAACCTTATTGCGAATATAAAATACACCATAGAGCCGGATCCCTCAGGTTTTGAGCGAGTATTTAAATCCCCTTTTTAAAAGGAAGATCTTAAATATAAAAATGAGTTTTGGGATCCGCTCTAACTTTTAAAAATCATTTTGAAGACTCGAAAACACTTTAAAGAGTGTTTGGAGTAATGCTGATTTAATGAAGTAAATCAGTCCCAATATATTTAGAAAATGTCTGAATATTATTATTTACATAATATTACCATAAAGAATAATCTTTATACAAATAATTGAAGTAGAAGTTGTAAGACTTATACTTGAAATGAGTATTAAATAACCAAAGATATACTTATACGAAAGTACTATCTTTATTTGAATAATCGAAAATAAGTTTGATTATCGAAACATTATTCTTTAATAAAATAAAGAATATTATTAAATAACAAGTGAAGTCATAATACCTCGAATGAATATTATAAATAATATTCATTAAATAAAATAACGGAGTCATACATCCTCAAATGAATATTCAATTAATAATCATTAATAATATAATTGAGTCATAAGCCCTCGAATGAATATTCGAAATAATATTCAATAATAAAATAAAGTTAAAGTTATCGAATAAACCTTATTCGATTAATAGTTTTGAAAACTATAACCATATATATATAAAAATATATATATATATATATATATTATACTCGGGAACATCGACTCCCGGTTTAGAAATATGTTCACCTTTTGATCCCCTATACTA
Source organism: Apium graveolens (assembly GCF_009905375.1). NCBI lineage: Eukaryota > Viridiplantae > Streptophyta > Magnoliopsida > Apiales > Apiaceae > Apium > Apium graveolens. The sequence goes on along the minus strand of NC_133647.1, from coordinate 44,845,480 downwards.
AGGGTAAACTCAATACCGCTTATCTCTAGCATAGGTATTATGCAACTGTAAGCATTTTAACCAACATATATATAATCCAAGAATATGAAACAGGCATGCATATATACCATATCACATGCTACAATATATCGCAAGAACTTGCTAATAAAAAATATGCATTTATCGCAAGATCATGCATATACACATATACATCACAACAACAGTATAACAGGTAGAAAACTTGCCTGAGTGCTCCCGGATAGACTTAAGCTTAGAGTGGGTCCGATAACCTATGAACAATAACATAAGTCAGAATTAGACCCCGGTCGCTTAAGAAACTAGACTTTAACCATTTAGAGTCCTAACGTTCGCTTTCGCGCTTAACGACTTACTTAAGTCGCTCGAGTACCCTCGGCTCCCCCATTTTTAATATATTAACCATTACGAGTTTTAAGGCGATTCTTTTGCAAGTGTCTTACCAACTGCCTATTACACCTTACATAAATGTTTCATACTTCAATTAGTCCTTTAAGGTCTTTAACCTATGTTTCAAAGTAAGGCGAGGGGTAATGTTTCGTTCGCGAAACGTCGTTACTTAAAACGGCCGTTTCTCCTAAACCGTTCATCGGAATCAAACGAACCACATATCAAAACGAAGCTCGTAACATGAACTATCTAAACATGGCAATGTTAAACATCTAGCAGGGGGTTCTCGGGTCCTAATATTATGAACAAAAGCAGTCTAAAGTAAATCAGACATTACGACGGCTATGTTTACGCGATTTCCCAAATTTAAACCATTCCAAAACCATCACAATTCAATCCACAATCACAACCAAATCAAAACTCCATCCATACTACATCATAAAAGCCCCAACAACTCAACATTAACAATTTATACTTATTCAAAACCAAAGCTAGGGTTTGGAGTTTATACCTTCCTTGGAGAGTGGAGAATCAAGAGAATGGCTTGGAATCACCCTTAAAGTCTTTATCCAAGCTTAAACTAAACAAAACTTCAAGAACAAAAATTTTAGTTCTTGAAAAACACTATTCACCATCTTCTTTCATGATTTATAGAAAAAGATTGGCTTGGAATTAGAAGCTTAAACTTATAGGAAGTATGTAACTATCCATGGGGAAGCTTAGATAAATACCTTGCTAAATAGTAAGTGGTGGAGCTTGGATCTTCGTTTTGCTAAGAAAGAAGCCGAGAGCTTCATGAAGAAATGGAGGGTTTTGTGTTTTGTTTGGTGAAAATGTAATGTTTGGCTTGGTTGGTTGATTATTGATTTGTTTTGTTTTTGGTTAATTATCTTAATAACCTTGTCTTTGTGTGGTTATAAACCAACCACATCTCCTTCCTCCCTATGTCATGCTTATATCATCATGTGGTGTCATCCTTCCCTCTTTGTCCTCTTCCCATTGGTCGGATGACATCATCCCCTCTAATCTCTTTGATTAACTCCTAATTGTTTGCCTAATGACCGCTGATCTGTTATACGGTTCGCTTAACTTTCGTTCTCATTTCTCGTTTGAGGGATCATGCCCGGGATCTTATTACTTAGGTTCCCTTAACCTTTCTCAATATATTATATTCCTTTTATGATCATCTCTTATAATCCTTTAATTTAAATCCTTCTTATCTTGTTACCTTATACTCAATTCTTTTCGTATCTTGTAATAACCCCAAAATTTTTCAACTTTTTGTAACCCTTGTGAATAGTGTTTTAGCTGAATGAGAAAACTTTTCACGCCACACTATGTAGGGGTTCTGTTATGGATATTCTGGGATTTTATTAGTACTATATGAAGTATATAAGTGTATGTAAATATCGTCAGAACCCAATTCCGAACACTTTGGTTTTTCCCGGAAATCCACAAGATACGGAGAGAATTGAGTATAAGGTAACAGGATAAAAAGGATTTAAATTAAAGGATTATAATAGAGGATCATAAAAAGGAATATAACGTATTGAGAAAGGTTAAGGGAACCTAAGTAATAAGATCCCGGGTATGATCCTTCAAACGATAAACGAGAACGAAAGTTAAGCGAACCGTACAACAGATCAGCGGTCATTAGGCAAACGATTAGGAAGCTAATCAAAGGGTTTAATAGGAGTGATGTCATCCAACCAATAGAAAGGAGACAAGGAAGGGAGGATGACATCATAAGGGTGACATAAGCATGACATGGAAGAAGGGAGGTGTGGTTGATTAAGGACCACACAAATTCAAGGGCAAGGTGGTAATTTGCTAAATCAAAAACAAAACCAAGCCAACCAACTAGCAAATCATTTCATCAAAATCAAAAAAAATCAGCCAAGGCATTTGTTCATCACCTAGCTCTCGGCTTTTCATTTTTTTTCAAAGCTAAAATTCTCAAAATCAAGATCCAAGCATCCTTAATTGGTAAGAAAATTCCCTAACCATCTTTATGCTTAGTTATGGCTATATCATGAGTTTAAGCCATTAATTCTTTCTCTAACTTCTCCATTTAATCAATGAAGAAGACAATGAATAGTGTTTTCAAGTTTTTAACTTGAACTTTTTCTTGTTTTTCTTGAAGATCCAAGCTTTCCTAAGGCTTCTCCAAGCTTCTTAAGGCTTCCTAGCTCAACCCACCACTTCAAGGAAGGTATACCATTTTCAAACCCTAGGTTCATATATATTCTAAGGTGATTTTGATGAGTAGGATGTTATTGTAGTTGTTGTTATGATTAGAGTTTGAGATTTGGAATGGTAGTGAAATGAAATGGTAATTTTGTGGTTTTGATTTAAAGAAACTTAAGAATGATTAAAGTAAAGTTTAAGCATAAGTATGAATGGTTAAATTGAATTGGTTGGGGTTGTTATGATGTGATAAGGATGGAGGATGGTTGTATGTTGGATTTGAGGTTGATTTGGGTTGTTTGTGAATGGGTTGAAATTTGGAAATGACGTAAACATAGCCGTCGTAACGTCCGATTTTCTTTGGACTGTTTTTGTGCATAGCATTAGGTCCCTAGAACCCCCTGCTAGATTGTGACCACTGCCATGTTTAGATAGCTCATGTTACGAGCTTCGTTTTGATATGTAGTTCGTCCGATTCCGATTTACGGTTTAGGAGAAACGACCGTTTCAAGTAACGGCGTTTCGCGGACGAAACTTTTTCCCTCGCCTTACTTTGGAATGTAGGTTAAAGACCAAAAAGGGTGAGTTAATGTATGAAACATTTATGGTAAGTGTGTTAGGCAGTTGGTAAGTCATTCGCGAAGGAATCGCTTTAAAACTCGTAAAGGTTAAATTATTAAAAATGGTGGAGCCGAGGGTACCGAGTGACTTAAGCGAATCGGTGAGCGCAAAACTAGCATTAGAGTCTAAGTTAGTTAAATCATAGATTTACAAGTGATTTTGGTTTAATTCCAACTTACTTGTTTTTTATAGGTTACCAGACTCGTCCCGAGCCTTTCTCACCCCCAAGTCGCTCAGGCAAGTATTCTATCCGATACACTGTTGTTGTGATGTAAATGTATGTATATGCATTATCTTGTGATATTGCATGAGTGTTATTTAGCAAATGTTGCGATATATTGTAGCATGTGATATGGTATATATGCATGCCTGTTTTATATTCTTGAGATATATATCTGTTGGTTTATTTGATAATACCTATGCTAGAGGATAGTTGTATCTTGCATATACCCTTAGTATAGGGAACCAAGGGTGAAAATATTTTCTAAAACCGGGAGTCGAGGATCCCGAGTAGATTTTATATGGATATGGATATATATATATATATATATATATATTTATATATATATGGTTATAGTTTTCCAAACTATTAATCGAATAAGGTTTATTCGATAACTTTAAACTTCATTTTATTATTGAATATTATTTCGAATATCATTCGAGGACTTATGACTCCTTATTTTATTTATTGAATATTATTTGAATATTCATTTGAGGATGTATGACTCCTTTATTTTATTTAATGAATATTATTTATAATATTCATTCGAGGTATTATGACTCAGCTTATTTTATTTATTGAATATTATTTGAATATTCATTTGAGGATCTATGACTCCGATTATTTGCTGAAATATATTCTTTATTTTATTAAAGAATAAGGTGTAAATAATCAAACTTATTTTCGATTATTCAAATAAAGATAATACTTTCATATAAGTATATCTTTGGTTATTTAATACTCGTTTCAAGTATAAATTTTAATACTTCTACTTCAATTATTTTTTTATAAAGATTATTCTTTATGGGAATATTATTTAATTAATAATATTCAGATATTTTCTAATATTTTGGGGACTGATTTACTTCATTAAATCAGCCTTACTCCAAACACTCTTTAAAGTGTTTTCGAGTCTTCAAAATGATTTTTAAAAGTCAGAGCGGATCCCAAAACTCATTTTTATATTTAAGATCTTCCTTTTTAAGGGGATTTAAATACTCGCTCAAAACCTGGGGAATCCGGCTCTGTGGTGTATTTTATATTCGCAACAAGGTTGCAAATTTGGTAAATGAATTGATTACTTGCCCAACGTTCGGGAAGTAAGCCCCTCTCATTGAGTCGGCATAAGCGACAGGCCGGGGTACGGTCTATTATTGTGTAAGTGGCTCAGTGGGAGTCCATCAAATGCATAGGTGGCTGAGTGGCAGTCCAGCATAGGTCTTAATTATGACCAGGGTGATGACCAGTGGGGAATTCGTCCATCTACTAGTAGAAAAGGTTACTTATAGGTATCTTTGCCTGATCAGCGAGATATCGGGTTTATGCCAAAATTCTTTTCCTTTCCAAAATTCATTGGATGTTTCGAACTCTGTTCATACTTCACATAACAGAGGTTCCAGGAAATGTTTTCGGGATATATATATATGTGGATATGTATATATATCAGGACTAAATAAAGTATCTCATAACTTTTTCATTCAATAATATTTCAAAGATTGAATCTATTCAAGTCTTAACTTGTGATCTCATCTATGGGATGTTTTCTTAAAACTTATAATACTTTGAACGGTGGCAGTTCAAGTAACTTTATATGATATAAGTGTGATGTAGTATTGGTAACTTCATTCCTTGTTCTTACTTATATCTAGCAAGTAATTATCTTGCATATGATAGAGATGCTATTAAGTATCCATTTAGATACTTATATTATTGTTACCACTATATATATTATCTTGCGAGCTGTAAGGCTCACTCTTGCTTTATTTCTTCATCACACAACAACAGTTAGGAGAGATGGCCAGACTCCAGCAGACCCAGCGCAAGCGCGTGGGAAGCGTCCCGCGTCTTCCCGCTGATATTGTAGCTGCTATAGCTGCAGAGGTAGATCCATTGTAGTTTAGACCATCTACTTTTGAGAATCCAATTATGTATAATTATAACTTGTGGCAGATAATGGCAATTAACTGTAAATTATCAAGTAATCATTTTGGGTTGTAATAATTTTAAATTGTGGATTCAAAGACTTGTACTTATTTCAATTTCATCTCTGAGACTATAACGAGTTGTGGTGTGTGTTAGTGTGGGGTCACAGCATGAGGGTATTTATTATTAATTAAGTAAAGTGATATTGTGGAAAGAAAGACCGTGACAACCCGGATCCCCGACCCCGGATCTGGGGGTGTTACAGAAATGGTATCAGAGCTAAGCGTTATAAACCTCAGAGATGATGCGACGATATAATAATAAACTCACAAAGATAATAAGAACTCTTGCCAAGTTCATGGTCGGACTACTTAAAGTAGTGCTGACAGTTAAAACCCTTACGGGAACCCTTATAAGTATCATGATAGTAACTTAGCTCGTTTAATGTGTAGGCGCCTGAGATAGAGGACCCAGAGATGTTTGAGCGTGAGCATGATGAGGCATTGCTGGATGTTGAGGATCAGGAGGAGCCTGAGATGGAGGAGGATGAGGAGGACCCCCCAGAGGAGCCTGAGACGGAGGTCATTGCTGTTTCAGATGAGGAGGACCCCTCAGAGGAGTCAGAGACAGAGGTTATTGTTATTCCAGATGAGGAGGACCCGGATGAGGTCCCAGTAGCTGAGGAGCGTGTTGGATCTATGGTAGTGTATGCTGGTATCCCTTTACCCACACTTCCGGTGGTCAGAGCCCCTACCCCTCCACCACTATCTTGGATTCCTGATGATGACAGCTCAGAGACCCATACTTCCGAGCCTAGGCAGACCGAGGAGGCACCCTCAGCGGCTCCGGATTCACCACCTCTTGACCCTGCCCAGAGACAGTCTTCGTTAGCTCATGGATATGTTCAGGATGTTTTGAGGACCCGAGTGGCTGTTGCCGAGGCCCGACTGGATGAGGCCAGGAGGGAGTTGGATGCAGAGAGGGCGGGTAGGCGTACCCGAGCTTATGAGACCAGGGCTTCTATACCCCGATCCTTGAGGAGGGAGCTTACGGGGATAGAGCTCACGTCCCGAGCGAGACTCAGATCTCTCCAGGGGGACAGGCATGGTAGGATCTCCAGGCGGCAGGCCGACTATATCTTCCGTCGTGCGATGGAAAGGGTTTGGGAGCTGACCCGTTCGGGTGTATGATTCAGGATTGATGATGGAATAGTCTAGTTGTCTAGTTAGCCGAGGCCTTAGTAAGAGCCAATTTTCCGGGATAGTTGACTTGTATATAGCATCCCTTTTTCTGACTAGACAGATAGACTCTTGTGTATCACTTTTGGGGCAGATGACTGTAGCACTGTTGTACTTTTGACCAGATCAAACTATGTATTCTCGCATTATGTATATATTTGTTTCCTTTCGGTTCAGTTCCATAGTGACGGGATCACTGTTTTATTATTATTATTACTGCACTTCGTATTAGAACTTTCTTAAATTAATAGAATTGCGATATACGTTCTCCCCATTATAAGAGCTGTGCAAGGCACAATGTTGTATATGATTGTGACCTAGTGTTGAATTTTCTCAATAATTGTTTTTATTATTATCAGAATCATGCCGCCAAGAAAGATTGGAACTAGGGCGAACCCTGGGTCCGAGGACCAGGGAAGCCATAATCAGGACAATAGAAACCAAGATCACAGTGAAGAGGAAGATGAGGATTATGTGGAACAGGATGACTCCCTGTATGAAGAGGAAGAGGAAACATATGATGTTGAGGGATTTGAGATAGAGGCTGAAGAAGGAGAAACCGAGGTTGAGCAACCAGTACCAAACCCAGGCATGGATCCCATGGGTCAGTTTATGCAACTCCTAAGACAGAATTTGGAACGTCAACCCAACCCACCCCCTCAAGGAAGTAACAATGCTGTGGCAAACTCTTTCAGGGCTTTTAAGTCCCTTAAGCCCCCTGAGTTCCACGGATCAGCCGACCCAGTTGAGGCAAGGGCATGGTTAAAGGAAATGGAGAAATCTTTTGAGATTTTGAGTATCGATGAGGCACAGAAAACTGTATTTGCTACCTACCTTCTGAAAGGAGAAGCTAACTACTGGTGGGAGGCCAAGAAAAACATGGAGACAGATGCTATTATAACCTGGGAGAGATTTAGTCAGTTGTTTCTGGGAAAGTATTTCCCGAGGTTTATGGAAAACCAGATGGAGCTCAAGTTCTTGGAGCTAAAGCAGAATGATTTGTCTGTAGCAGAGTACGAAGCGAAATTTACTGAATTATCAAGGTTTGTGCCGGAGTTTGTGAGCACTGAGGAAAAGAAAGCTAGGAGGTTTCAGCAGGGACTGAAACCATGGATTCAGAATAGGGTGGCAATCCTTGAGCTTACGGACTATGCCACTCTGGTGCAAAAAGCAACGATTGTAGAAGTCGGAAGTGAACAGATGCAGAAGGAAAGAGAGAAGAAAGGAATAAAGAGGAAAAGTATGAGCATGGGTGGAGGTTCCGCAGGAAGGAGCTTCCCAACTAGGTTTAATCGAGGAGCAGTGTCCCTGCCAGGAAGGAACACTGGGTTTAAGCGACCAATGAGTGTGAGTGTGAGCCAGGGCGGCCAGAAGTCAAGAATGTCCTATTCCAACCAGTCTCGACCCCCATTGCCAGCCTGTAACAGATGTGGAAGGAATCACACTGGGGAGTGTAAAGGAAGGCCAGTAACCTGTTTTAAGTGCGGTCGGGAGGGCCACTATTCAACTAAGTGCCCATCATCAACCCCTGCCGTTGTTCCAACCACCAATTGTCATCAGTGTGGACGTCAGGGTCATTGGAAGAAGGATTGCCCAATGAACAAACCAGCAGCTTCGGGAGCAAGCAGGGCTGCTTCTAATAAGCCACCTACTGCGAGGACTTTCAACATGACAGTCCAGGATGCTATGAAAGATTCAGATGTGATAGCAGGTACCCTTTCTCTAAATTCAGTCAGTGCAATTGTTTTATTTGATTCGGGAACAACTAAATCTTTTATATCAAAGGACTTTGCGCGTAAGTTAAGACTTAAGGCTAAACCTTTGATAGAACCCTTACAAGTAGAAATAGCCAATCATGAAATTATTCCTGTTAACCAGATTCACCCCGCCTGCGAGATAGGCATAGGGGAGCAATCTTTCAGTGTTGATCTGATTCCTTTTAAATTAGGGGAGTTTGATGTGATTTTGGGAATGGACTGGCTATCTAGCAACGATGCTCAGATAGACTGTAAAGGGAAGAAAGTTAAGTTAAATATCCCCGGGAAGAAAGAAGTTATATTTAGAGGAAAGAGGCAGACGCAGAAATTTTTGACTATGGCTCAGGCCAAAAGGATGCTACGAAAAGGAAGTGAGGCTTACCTAGCCTATGTGGTGGACACACAGAAGGAGGTGCCCAACTTACAAGATATTCCAGTAGTCAACGAATTTGAAGATGTATTCCCCCAAGACCTTCCGGGATTACCACCCGATAGAGTGATTGAATTTGCTATTGAGTTGGCCCCAGGGACGGCGCCAGTTTCAAAAGCACCTTACCGGTTAGCCCCGTTAGAAATGAAGGAATTAGCTATCCAATTGCAGGAACTCTTGGATAAGGGTATGATAAGACCCAGTGTGTCTCCGTGGGGAGCACCAGTTTTATTTGTTAAGAAGAAAGATGGGAGCATGAGGTTGTGCATAGACTATCGAGAGTTGAACAAGCTAACCATAAAGAACAGGTACCCATTACCTAGAATAGACGATCTGTTCGACCAGCTAAAGGATGCTGTTTATTTTTCCAAGATTGACCTGAGAACTGGATATCACCAACTAAAGATTAAGCCCGAAGATATTTCCAAGACAGCGTTCCGTACCAGGTATGGGCATTATGAGTTCTTGGTAATGTCCTTTGGATTAACCAACGCCCCAGCGGCCTTCATGGATTTAATGAATAGAGTATTTAAGAAGTACTTGGACAAGTGTGTGATAGTTTTTATCGATGATATTTTGATCTACTCAAGGACTGAGGCAGAACATGCAGAGCATTTGAGGATAGCTCTAGGAATACTCAGAGAGGAGCAGTTATATGCCAAATTCTCGAAGTGTGAATTCTGGCGGAATGAAGTACAGTTTTTAGGACATGTGATCAATAAAGAAGGAGTATTGGTCGACCCCTCCAAGATAGAGGCAGTCTCAAATTGGGAAAGGCCAACCACACCCACAGAGGTGAGGAGTTTCATAGGATTGGCCGGCTACTATCGTAGATTTGTGCAGGACTTTGCGAAGATCGCAGCCCCTTTGACACGACTTACTCGTAAGACAGAGAAGTTTGAATGGACGGAGAAATGCGAGAACAGTTTTCAGGAATTAAAGAAAAGGTTGATAACGGCTCCGGTATTGGCATTGCCGGATGGAAAAGGAGATTTTGTGATATATAGTGACGCGTCGCACAAAGGATTAGGATGTGTGCTTATGCAGCACGGTAAAGTTATCGCGTATGCATCGAGACAACTGAAGGAATACGAGGTTAGATATCCTACTCATGACCTTGAGCTCGCGGCAATAGTATTTGCTTTAAAAATTTGGAGGCACTACTTGTATGGAGAGAAGTGCGAGATTTTCACAGACCATAAGAGCCTCAAGTACATATTTACGCAGAAAGAGCTCAACATGCGCCAGAGGAGATGGTTAGAACTAATCAAGGACTACGATTGTGAGATTCTCTATCATCCAGGGAAAGCCAATGTGGTGGCTGATGCCCTTAGTAGAAAGGAAAGACTCAGAATGATAACGACCTCGGAAGAGTTGATAAGGGATTTTGAGAAAATGGAAATAGAGGTAAAGGTAACCGGAACCGGAACTGAAAAGCTTTTTGAGATCTCAATGCAGCCAGAATTATTGGAAAAGATCAGATTGTGCCAAGAGAAAATAATGAATGAAGACAGAAAGTCAATGACTGGAGAAGAGATCCATACTGAGAAAGATGATAAAGGGATAATGAGGTACTCCTACCGAATTTGGGTTCCGAATGTTCAAGAACTTAAAGATGAGATTTTGGATGAAAGCCATAGTTCAAGGTATTCCATTCACCCAGGAAGTACCAAGATGTATAGGGATTTGAAGGAATATTACTGGTGGCCCAACATGAAGAGGGACGTAGCAGAATGGGTGAACAAGTGTTTGACTTGCCAAAGAGTAAAGGCAGAGCACCAGAGACCCAGTGGACTTTTGCGACCCCTGGAGATTCCCGAATGGAAATGGGAACAGATAGCGATGGATTTTGTTGTAGGCTTGCCAAGGACGAAAGCCAATCACGACGCCATTTGGGTAATTATAGACCGATTGACAAAGTCAGCTCATTTCATTCCTATCAATGAGAGATACACAGTCGATAGACTGGTGGACATTTACCTTAAGGAAATAGTGACGCGACATGGAGTCCCAGCGTCCATTGTCTCAGACCGAGACCCAAGGTTCAACTCCAGATTTTGGAGGAGCTTTCAGGAATGTGCGGGGACCAAGTTAAATATGAGTACCGCGTACCATCCCCAGACGGATGGACAGAGTGAAAGGACCATCCAGACACTAGAGGATATGTTGAGAGTCTGTGCAATAGACCTTAAAGGAAGTTGGGATGATCACCTGCCGTTGATCGAGTTTTCTTATAACAATAGCTTTCATGCTAGCATCGGGATGCCGCCTTATGAGGCCTTGTACGGAAGAAGGTGTCGATCTCCCTTATACTGGGATGAAGTAGGAGAGCGGAAGATGCTCGGACCCGAAGTGGTCCAAAGGACCAAAGATATAGTGGATCTTATCAGAGGGCGACTTGTAGCAGCCCAAGACAGACAGAAGAAATATGCAGACCTAGCCCGAAAGGACAAGGAATATGAAGTAGGGGACTTAGTACTGTTGAAAGTATCCCCTTGGAAGGGATTAATGAGGTTCGGAAAGAAAGGAAAACTAAGCCCAAGATACATTGGACCTTTTGAGATATTAAGACGGATTGGAAAGTTAGCTTACGAGCTAGCCCTACCCCCTAATTTGCAACAAGTTCATAATGTGTTCCATGTGTCAATGCTAAGGAGGTATCATCGAGATGCCAGGCACATAGTGGAGTACGAGCAGGTGGATATGCAGCCAGATCTAACTTACGTGGAGAAGCCAGTAAGGATTATGGATAAGAAGGAGCAGGTGCTTCGGAACAAGGTGATCAAGCTAGTCAGAGTACTATGGCAGAATCATAATGTGGAAGAATCGACTTGGGAACTAGAGAGCGCAATGCTAGAAAAGTACCCCCAATTGTTTTCTGTTTGATTCCGGGACGGAATCCTTTTAAGGAGGGGAGACTGTAATAACCCCAAAATTTTTCAACTTTTTGTAACCCTTGTGAATAGTGTTTTAGCTGAATGAGAAAACTTTTCACGCCACACTATGTAGGGGTTCTGTTATGGATATTCTGGGATTTTATTAGTACTATATGAAGTATATAAGTGTATGTAAATATCGTCAGAACCCAATTCCGAACACTTTGGTTTTTCCCGGAAATCCACAAGATACGGAGAGAATTGAGTATAAGGTAACAGGATAAAAAGGATTTAAATTAAAGGATTATAATAGAGGATCATAAAAAGGAATATAACGTATTGAGAAAGGTTAAGGGAACCTAAGTAATAAGATCCCGGGTATGATCCTTCAAACGATAAACGAGAACGAAAGTTAAGCGAACCGTACAACAGATCAGCGGTCATTAGGCAAACGATTAGGAAGCTAATCAAAGGGTTTAATAGGAGTGATGTCATCCAACCAATAGAAAGGAGACAAGGAAGGGAGGATGACATCATAAGGGTGACATAAGCATGACATGGAAGAAGGGAGGTGTGGTTGATTAAGGACCACACAAATTCAAGGGCAAGGTGGTAATTTGCTAAATCAAAAACAAAACCAAGCCAACCAACTAGCAAATCATTTCATCAAAATCAAAAAAAATCAGCCAAGGCATTTGTTCATCACCTAGCTCTCGGCTTTTCATTTTTTTTCAAAGCTAAAATTCTCAAAATCAAGATCCAAGCATCCTTAATTGGTAAGAAAATTCCCTAACCATCTTTATGCTTAGTTATGGCTATATCATGAGTTTAAGCCATTAATTCTTTCTCTAACTTCTCCATTTAATCAATGAAGAAGACAATGAATAGTGTTTTCAAGTTTTTAACTTGAACTTTTTCTTGTTTTTCTTGAAGATCCAAGCTTTCCTAAGGCTTCTCCAAGCTTCTTAAGGCTTCCTAGCTCAACCCACCACTTCAAGGAAGGTATACCATTTTCAAACCCTAGGTTCATATATATTCTAAGGTGATTTTGATGAGTAGGATGTTATTGTAGTTGTTGTTATGATTAGAGTTTGAGATTTGGAATGGTAGTGAAATGAAATGGTAATTTTGTGGTTTTGATTTAAAGAAACTTAAGAATGATTAAAGTAAAGTTTAAGCATAAGTATGAATGGTTAAATTGAATTGGTTGGGGTTGTTATGATGTGATAAGGATGGAGGATGGTTGTATGTTGGATTTGAGGTTGATTTGGGTTGTTTGTGAATGGGTTGAAATTTGGAAATGACGTAAACATAGCCGTCGTAACGTCCGATTTTCTTTGGACTGTTTTTGTGCATAGCATTAGGTCCCTAGAACCCCCTGCTAGATTGTGACCACTGCCATGTTTAGATAGCTCATGTTACGAGCTTCGTTTTGATATGTAGTTCGTCCGATTCCGATTTACGGTTTAGGAGAAACGACCGTTTCAAGTAACGGCGTTTCGCGGATGAAACTTTTTCCCTCGCCTTACTTTGGAATGTAGGTTAAAGACCAAAAAGGGTGAGTTAATGTATGAAACATTTATGGTAAGTGTGTTAGGCAGTTGGTAAGTCATTCGCGAAGGAATCGCTTTAAAACTCGTAAAGGTTAAATTATTAAAAATGGTGGAGCCGAGGGTACCCGAGTGACTTAAGCGAATCGGTGAGCGCAAAACTAGCATTAGAGTCTAAGTTAGTTAAATCATAGATTTACAAGTGATTTTGGTTTAATTCCAACTTACTTGTTGTTTATAGGTTACCAGACTCGTCCCGAGCCTTTCTCACCCCCAAGTCGCTCAGGCAAGTATTCTATCCGATACACTGTTGTTGTGATGTAAATGTATGTATATGCATTATCTTGTGATATTGCATGAGTGTTATTTAGCAAATGTTGCGATATATTGTAGCATGTGATATGGTATATATGCATGCCTGTTTTATATTCTTGAGATATATATCTGTTGGTTTATTTGATAATACCTATGCTAGAGGATAGTTGTATCTTGCATATACCCTTAGTATAGGGAACCAAGGGTGAAAATATTTTCTAAAACCGGGAGTCGAGGATCCCGAGTAGATTTTATATGGATATGGATATATATATATATATATATATATTTATATATATATATGGTTATAGTTTTCCAAACTATTAATCGAATAAGGTTTATTCGATAACTTTAAACTTCATTTTATTATTGAATATTATTTCGAATATCATTCGAGGACTTATGACTCCTTATTTTATTTATTGAATATTATTTGAATATTCATTTGAGGATGTATGACTCCTTTATTTTATTTAATGAATATTATTTATAATATTCATTCGAGGTATTATGACTCAGCTTATTTTATTTATTGAATATTATTTGAATATTCATTTGAGGATCTATGACTCCGATTATTTGCTGAAATATATTCTTTATTTTATTAAAGAATAAGGTGTAAATAATCAAACTTATTTTCGATTATTCAAATAAAGATAATACTTTCATATAAGTATATCTTTGGTTATTTAATACTCGTTTCAAGTATAAATTTTAATACTTCTACTTCAATTATTTTTTTATAAAGATTATTCTTTATGGGAATATTATTTAATTAATAATATTCAGATATTTTCTAATATTTTGGGGACTGATTTACTTCATTAAATCAGCCTTACTCCAAACACTCTTTAAAGTGTTTTCGAGTCTTCAAAATGATTTTTAAAAGTCAGAGCGGATCCCAAAACTCATTTTTATATTTAAGATCTTCCTTTTTAAGGGGATTTAAATACTCGCTCAAAACCTGGGGAATCCGGCTCTGTGGTGTATTTTATATTCGCAACAAGGTTGCAAATTTGGTAAATGAATTGATTACTTGCCCAACGTTCGGGAAGTAAGCCCCTCTCATTGAGTCGGCATAAGCGACAGGCCGGGGTACGGTCTATTATTGTGTAAGTGGCTCAGTGGGAGTCCATCAAATGCATAGGTGGCTGAGTGGCAGTCCAGCATAGGTCTTAATTATGACCAGGGTGATGACCAGTGGGGAATTCGTCCATCTACTAGTAGAAAAGGTTACTTATAGGTATCTTTGCCTGATCAGCGAGATATCGGGTTTATGCCAAAATTCTTTTCCTTTCCAAAATTCATTGGATGTTTCGAACTCTGTTCATACTTCACATAACAGAGGTTCCAGGAAATGTTTTCGGGATATATATATATGTGGATATGTATATATATCAGGACTAAATAAAGTATCTCATAACTTTTTCATTCAATAATATTTCAAAGATTGAATCTATTCAAGTCTTAACTTGTGATCTCATCTATGGGATGTTTTCTTAAAACTTATAATACTTTGAACGGTGGCAGTTCAAGTAACTTTATATGATATAAGTGTGATGTAGTATTGGTAACTTCATTCCTTGTTCTTACTTATATCTAGCAAGTAATTATCTTGCATATGATAGAGATGCTATTAAGTATCCATTTAGATACTTATATTATTGTTACCACTATATATATTATCTTGCGAGCTGTAAGGCTCACTCTTGCTTTATTTCTTCATCACACAACAACAGTTAGGAGAGATGGCCAGACTCCAGCAGACCCAGCGCAAGCGCGTGGGAAGCGTCCCGCGTCTTCCCGCTGATATTGTAGCTGCTATAGCTGCAGAGGTAGATCCATTGTAGTTTAGACCATCTACTTTTGAGAATCCAATTATGTATAATTATAACTTGTGGCAGATAATGGCAATTAACTGTAAATTATCAAGTAATCATTTTGGGTTGTAATAATTTTAAATTGTGGATTCAAAGACTTGTACTTATTTCAATTTCATCTCTGAGACTATAACGAGTTGTGGTGTGTGTTAGTGTGGGGTCACAGCATGAGGGTATTTATTATTAATTAAGTAAAGTGATATTGTGGAAAGAAAGACCGTGACAACCCGGATCCCCGACCCCGGATCTGGGGGTGTTACATATCTAGTGGATTTCCAAGTAAAATCAAAGTGTTCGGAATTGGATTCTGATGATCTTTACATACACTTATATGCCATATAGAGTACTAATAAAATCTCAGAATATCCATAACAGAACCCCTACATAGTGTGGCATGAAAAGTTTTCAAATTCAGCAAAAACACTATTCATAAGGGTTTCAAAAATTTCCAAAAATTGGGGTTATTACAGGATATGACAACATTTCAAGTATGGTGCAAAAGCTGGTGTATTCAATTGCCCACAATAAACACTTGAATGTTGGTCTGCTGATCTTGGAAGAACTTGCAACCAGGTTAACCATGCCCCTATCATCTAGAGGTAAGGAAATTTTCTTCCCTAGATTTATTATGTCCACTTTAAATAATAAAGTAGCAGACATACACCTACTGAATGGTATACATAGTACTAAATTAGGCAATTATAAGCAAGTGTCCAAAATAATATTTGGCTCACTTACTACAAAGAATAAGGTCAATTTAAGTCTGAAAATCACTCCATTTATTTTGAAGAGGTTTAGGACTTATCCTTAACCTATGCCTGGCATGAGATCTAATGCACAATCTAGCACAGCTATGATTCCTGAACCTGTGAAAGTATAAATACAGGATCACCAACAGGGATCTTTCCAAGCTGCAGCCATTCTTTCACAACCTTTAGAAGCTAGGGAACCAACTATCTCATCTTCTCAAAAGGGTGAGGTTAGTAAAAAGAAGAGAAAATGGATAAATCTAGCTATGATAACTGAGAGTGGTGATGAGAGAGCTGAAAGAGAAACACCTCTGGTCAAAAGATCTAAAAGGAGTAAATAAATTGAGCTGACCACTCTACCCTCCTCTATATCCTCCTAACATGATGCAGTTATAAAAACAACCAGGAGTGAGTCTGCACATCCAGCACAAGAAGCAATTCAAGTGTATGGTAGGAGAAACAAGAAAGGCACACACTGTGAGGACACATCACTTGAAGCTCCCTCTTCTATTCAGGGGGAGCTGCCAACACTCACAGATGAGCAACAAATTCTTATAACTAAAATTTCTTCTATTCCAACTCCACTTGAATCCACTTCTCAAGTGCAACAACAATCAAGTGACTTAGCTCAGAAAGCTTTGCTCACCACCCAGACACTCCATTTAGATTATGAGATGCTACATGTTGGGGTAGACCTTGATGATACCATCCCAAACATGGGGGATTTATCAGTTTTTACTGAAGACCCCATGGATACCTCTAATGCACATTCATGTGCAAAACAATCTTCACAGACCGAAAGGTTTGGGGGTAGTACTCCTGAGGGGGAGATATCTAAATCATCTCTAATTCAACTGGAGGTTCCTCATGTAGGGACAACTCCCCTCACAATCCTAGCAGATATTATCTTGGTAGTTGAAGCTAGGAGTACAATTTCCCATGATCCTATCATAGAAGAGGCAAGCAGAGCATATTCAAATGCCAGTGTGTTGCAAGACACGCAAGGTCTTGAGGCTGGTGTACATGACAGTAACCCAGTCAAATCCCCTCCAATTCAATTGGAGGTTCCCACTATAAGTGGAGGACAACACACTGTCAAAACCACAGAGCAATCTGTGAGTCAAACTGTGACTCCAGTCACAGGTGTTTCTGATGAACCATCCACCTCACAACCTCAACAACCTCACATACTCTCAGTGGCTACAAGAATCTGCTTCTCAACCAACCTCTGTAGATGATCTACTAGTAGAACAGATATCTGGACTGGCCAACATCTCACAGCATCTCCTGACTTCAAATATGAGCAACCAGGACTATCAAGCTATCATGCTTGCTTACAATGAAGAGTTTGAGGAGCAAAAGGAGAAAATTGTCAATGATGCTGAGCCAGATGGGAATGTGGATGCATGGTTGTCTGATGACTTTGCCTTGGAGATGAATCAAGTTCTGGACAGATTCAGAGAAGAGTATGTTACTATTCTGGGAAGCAATGCAAAAGACTTGAGTCCAGAAGCTGTCTATGATGCCATTACAGATGTATACAAAGCTCAACTCAAAGCATTTCATCTATTTGGCAAGGCTCTTGAAATCAAGCTTACTGGATATGAAGACAGAATCAGGAAACTGATGAATGAGAAAATGGACAAGATCATACCATCTCAAGAGCAGATCTCTTCTAAATCCAAGTATTTTTCTGAGCAAATGGCTAGGATGGATCTTGTCTCTCTTAAGAAGGAAGTCAAAAACCTCAAACTATCTTTCACCAATCTCCATACAGTGATCCAACAACAAATCACTCACTCAAATGAGACCAAGGTCCAGCTGGATTAACTCCACCAGAGCAGATATAAGCCTTCAGATTTGCTAATGGAAGGGATCAAAGAGGCTGTAGAAGAACACTTTGGCATATCCAGTAGCTCTTATTAGCCTGGATCCACTTCAACAAATCTGCAAATTCAGTCTCTACAGGGTCAAGTCACAACATTGCAAGACTCCAACTATTCTCTCACTGCACAAGTTCAGGCTTTAACATCTCTTGTCAAAAGCCAACAAATAGATATCCAAACCCTGGTGGACTCCTATAAGCATCTTCAAATGCAGAATTCTATAGCTTTAGGAGCCATCATGGGCAAACTCAACATACCACTACCTTCTCTACCTGAACAAGTCAGACCTGAAATTCCTACTCCCCTTCTAATGCCTGTCAACAAGACTAAGGGGGAGATAGAGGCTAGGTTGACACGATCTAGGTCATCTCAACAGCAAGTCCAGGGGGCTGAAACAAAATCTAAAGAAGTTGATCTTGACATGGAGAGACTTATTAGGTCTGCTGAAGGACCTAGTTTGAGCAGAGAGTTTGAAGAACTACTTAAAGCCTTAAACGCTTCTCTCAACAACAATCACTTCACATATAAAAAGGCCCTGGACAAGACAATCATTTTCATAAGAGTGATCAAGGTCAATAAGGGCAACTTTCTGGAAGAGAGGATAGTGGTTAATGCAAATGACTCAGGGACAGACAGATGTATGCAGGTGTCCCTCAATTGCCTTGTCTCAAGGAGGGCATCTGAGTTAGACATCTTTATCAGCAGAGTTAGAGCTATAACTTGTGAAGATACCATGCTATTAAATGCACTAAGAGATGCTCAAGTAGCTGCCTTTCCTGAAGTATATCTACAACCAAGCAAGGGTATAACAAACATATGTCCAACCACCAGACAATTCAGACATTTCAGTATCCCCAAACACTGTATCATTAGCAACAAGAATATTATCATGATCCTAGGAACTAGCTTAAAAGCTAAGAAAAAAAAGAACAATGATGATATGGAAATGATAAAGCTACTGAGGAGATATCTGGAAAATGCAGAAGCCAACTTGCCCAAAACACTGTTCAACAAGGATGACTTGGATGATGATGAGCAGAAGAAGAATGATCAAAATCCTTCTAGCTCAAATCCTATTCAGTCCAGTAAGCCATCTGGGAGCAAGGGTGGAGAGAAGAAGAAGGAGGATGACAAGAAAGATGAAAAAATAAGAGAAGAGGTGAGAGGAAAAGTAGAAAGCCTCATGATGAATCAGAAACTTAAACAACCCTAAAAATCCAAACACAACCAACTCAAACCTCAGCTCAACCTACAACATCAACTATCTCAAACATTAAACCTTCCCAACCATCTAAGCCAAAATTTCTGTATAAACAAACAACAAATTCTTTCCTAAAAATTCCAATCACCTCAAGCCAAAATAATCTCAAGAAAATGACAACCTTACCTTTAGCGAAACCTTCACTAAAATTCAAGCACAAATCTGTTGGGAGAAAACCTAAGAAAGTCAAGCCTGCAAAGAAAGTGGAAGTCACTGAAAGGGCCATCTAGAAGTGCTTTAGAGAATCTGACTTTCTACCTCTAAATTGGTGCATCTCAGATGAAGACTATTTCCTACATCTAGCTGAGGAAATTGTTAGAGTCTGGATTGTATCCTTGAGAGAAGTTAGAATTTACTTTAAGGATGGTACATTCACTCTTCTTGACAAAAGCTTAATGGATTCTTTGACTCCTACAGAAATTAAAAGAGTGTTAAGTTTGTTAAAAGGAAAGGATACCGTTACAAGGGCATGGAGATCATCTCTGGCTGAATGGTTGATTGAAAGGGAGGAAACAAAGAAAAGAGATAAGGCTAAAGCTGAAGAAAGAAAAAAGAGGCATGATGAAGAGATATACATGTACATAAAAAGATCAGAAGAATTGAAAGCAAAAGGAATGAGCAGAATTTCTAAAGATGGGAGATTTCTAAACATTAGAGCTGGTGGATTCTCAAGATTCTGCATAGAGGTTCTGGACCAAGGTTATTCTAAGGCGGCAAGACAAAAACTTGTAGAAGCTCTAAATGGAACACCTATCATAGAAGAACTTGAAATTCTTGACAAATTGAAGGATCAACTTAGAAAAGAAGCAGATGTAAAAACTGTCTTTACCCGAGTCTTGTAATCATTGAACCTTGTGAATCTTATATTGTACAAGTTGTAATTCTATCAATCTCTATGTATTAACTTTATCTTCCATCATTTTAAACTTGGGGTTAGTCTTGTTAACAGGCATGAATTTGTGTTAAGCAATCTTCTCACAAATTGGGGGAGATTGTTGTAAAAGACATGCCTGTACTTTAACAAGACTAAGACATCTTGTCAACCCTAAGTAAGTTGTATTGTTATTTTAATTTGTATTTTGTACTTGTAACACTTAAAATCTGTAAAAATGCAAAGGAGCAGACTGGAGACTTTTTCCTGAAATAGTATCAAGCCTAAGGATTCTATCTAGAAGAAGATCAAGAAGATCATGCCTCAGAAGATTTTTGAAGAAGCTTGGAGATGAATAAATATGTTTGGAAAAAAATACTCTAAGTCAAGATCTCTACAAGTCACATATTTAATGTTATAGAGAAGTCATTCGAGAACTCGAGAATGGCTTATCAAAAAGTCAGGATAGCTACTAGAGAACTCAGGAAGATATCGACAAGCCAAAATTGAAGAACTGAAGATTGGAGATATCGACAAGTCATTCCTTCACTAGAGAACTCAGAGTTATCGACAAGTCTACATTCAATAGAGAACTCTAAGTTATCGATAAGTCAAGTTCCACTAGAGAACTCAGAGATATCGATAAATCAAAATTCACTAGAGAACTCTGAGATATCGACAAGGTGAATTTGACTAAAGAACTCTGAGATATCGACAAGTCAAGAAGCCACTAGAGAACTAAAAGTTATCGATAAGTCAAAGTGAAGATGTGAAGACTAGAGATCTCGACAAGTCTAAAATCTCTTATAGAAAACTGAATACCTCTACAAGCCAAACTAAACATAGAATACTGGAGAGCTTGATAAGTCAATATACTTATCATGATGTCAAGTGTTTTATAAACCTAAACTGGAGATCTCGAGGTACAATCTCAAAGTACAAAATTGCAGATTAGTTGAATATCTAAGATAAACAATCAACAAATAATCCAACAGCTGGATTGACAAGTCTACAAAAAGCAGCTTGAAGAACATGGAAGATCAATGGCAAAGATTAACTGACAGAGGAAGATTAAAGTGAACACGAGATGCTAAAGATATGCTAAGCCAGAAATGGAAGATCTGCTTTTCTATAAATAGAAATGACAAGTGACAGTTTAGAAAAGTTAATAGCATGTTTTAGTATCCACTGTATAAACCAGCAGTTAACTAAGTTATAAAGTTAACACTGGTCCTTTAGGAAGAAGGGACTGCCTTGAAGGCATGTATCCCTGTTCTCCCCATGATAGCATTGTAAGTTGAACTAGCTTTCACTACCACAAAGTCCAACATCTATGTTGCTTGCCTTGGTTCCTGTCCTATGGTTGTTGGCAACTTGATTATCCCTTCCACGGGGCACTCCACTCCCGCAAATCTATATATCGGCATGTCGGTTGGGGTCAATTGGGAGTCATTATAACCCATCCTTAAAAAGTTGTCATGGAGCAAGATATCCACTGAAGCACCATTATCCACAAGGACCCTCTTAACCGGGTTGTTTCCTATTATAGGTGTTATGACCAGCGGGTCGTCATGAGGAAATTTCACACCCTCTAGATCAGAATCATAAAAATCCATTGTTACTCCTGTCCTGGCCCTCTTCGGGGCTTCTCCAACAATATGCATAATCTCCCTGTCATATGCTTTCCTACAGTTCTTGGATAATCCAGCAGTAGTTGGTCCTCCAAAAATCAGGTTTATCACAGGTCCTCGGGGTCGTGGTCCTCCAAAGATTGCATTTATGACTGGTCCCCTAGGCTGGGGATTCTGCCCCTGATCGTCTTGGTCCCTCCTACGATCTTCAAAGTTCTTTCTCCCATTGTTATTCCTATCTCTTCCTTCCCCAGTGTACTTGTTCAATATTCATTTTCGAATGAGGAACTCTATTTCATCTTTCAGTTGCCTACACTCATCGGTGTCATGACCAACATCTTTGTGAAATCTACAATATTTGCTTGTCTAGCTTGGCAGGATCTGCCTTCAAGGGTTTAGGCCAACAAATATCTTGGTCTTTCTCAATTTCTATCAAGATCTGGATTCTAGGAGCATTCAGCTTAGCGTATTCAGCGAACTTTTACCCAGGTCCTCCCTTCTTAGTGGTTGAATCAGGGTTTTTCTCAGTTCTAAGATACTTGTCCTTAGCGATATATTCCAGATCAGTTTTCCGCTTCTTGCCTCCAGCGGGCTCGTTGCTCACTACGGTCTTCCTCATGCTCTCTTCCACCTTGATGTACTTCCTGGCCCTATCTTGAAGCTGCAACATGCTCTCAGGGGAGCGCTTGGCTAAGGACATCTTGAAGAACTCATCTCTAGTTCAATGTTATAGTGTTATCATGGCTATCTTGTCATCAAGGTCCGGGACTTTTAAAGCTTCCTTCGTGAAACGATTCAGGTAGTCTTTCAAGGATTTCTTCGCTCCCTGCACAATGCTCATGAGGGATGCTGAACTTTTCTCATACACTCTCCCGCTGATGAACTGCTTAATAAAAGCCTGACTTAATTCTCTGAAGGACCCAATAGAGTTCGGGGGTAAACGACTATACCATCTTTGAGCCATACCCGACAGGGTTTGAGGAAAGGCCCGACACTTGATAGCGTCATTCACGGGCTGCAAAAATAATGCATTGGAGAATGTCCTGACATGATTAGCGGGATCTCCCGTGCCATCATAAGCTTTGATAGTGGGCATCTTGTGAAGGGTTTTTAGCACATAAACGCAACAAAAACGTAAATTTAAATCTTAAAAAAAAAACGAAACCCTCCGCAGGATACATGCGAAAAATAATATTTAATTTGTAGTTCAGTATGTTTACCTTAAGAAGCTTTACATTAATGGAAATATGGAGGTCTTTAATAGCGATCCAAGAATGATGAACGGAAATTCCTAGCATCTGCTCCTCAAGTGTGAAGCACTCCACCGGTATTCACCAAGAAAATGATGTAATGGAGAAGGAGGAGGTGGAGAGAATTATGATTTTGTAAAATTTTTAGGTTGAAGCAAAAATAGGGTTTATAATAGTATATTTATAGGCAAAATTTTCAGCTGAAAATTTTCCATAAAATATTATTATTATTAACCCTTTAATTGATTATTCTTATTAACCAATTAACTAATAATTAAAACACCTTTTAATCATTAATCCCTTTTCTAAACACTTTAGAAGCAATAGTCTTACTACCCTTCTTCTTCTTCTTCAATTCTGCAAGGTAAACCTTGCAGTTCCTCTTCCAGTGCCCCAACTTGTTACAGTGAAAACAAACAGCTAAATTAGGACCAGTCAACTTGTGAGCATCTAGTATGCTCCAGAGTGATAGTGCAGAAGACATGATGAATATAGTAAATCTGTAAATGATAAACACATAACAACACTTAGAAAATATTCAATTTCATTTCCAAACACTATATGAATCGGGTCTTTCTTCATAAGTGTCTCCCACTAGTTTATCTAATTTATTCAACCCCCTAAGTGAAAATTAAGCATTCATAATACTAGTGAGAATAGGGATCCTACATTCCATCACACAACCTCAGTTGTGGCACGAAACGTCATGTGATGTTCAGTAGGCAGACAACTCTTGTCAATTACATCTTATGTTATTCCCTAATATAAGTTTAGCCTCTTGAATAATTGAGTCACGGCTGTGGCACGACAAACTCAATATTTTAAGTCAAGTCTAACCCAATATTTCGTACAATTGAATCAGTCTCCAACGGCCCACGGCTGTAGCACGTACCGACCTTTAGATTCTAATTCAATGTACACATCTCTATGTAATAGACAAGTATTTCTTATTTCGAAATCAAAGCCCTCGGCTGTAGCACGAAACGATAATGATTTAAAAATAAGAACCACTTTCTACCATGTTGGAAGGCTATGACCGACACAAGCCCGTTGTGTCATTGGCCAATTACTACTTGATATTATTTGATTTTAGAGGGATTATATTACGTTACAATCATAATCCTATTATAAAGAAATTCTTCCTTTTAAATTAAATATTTCAAATCAATAATCGATAATCAGATGATTCCCAGATCGGGTGGAGCATTGTCAAGAGGCGTCACTTAATAACCCTTTCTTACAGATAGAAATCTGCTTTTGACAGAATCATCCTTTCTCTCAATATTGAAAATTCATATTTAATTAAGTGTTTCATAAACACAAGAATCTCATGATTGTATTCATAATATTATTGTTAAGGCAAGAAACGATTCATATTCTAGATTTTCTAGAGCACGCCTTATATTGATTTAAGTTCACCTAAATCTATCATCGCATGGTAAACATAGGCATATATCTCATATATAAAATTAAATAAACAAGTAAATGTAAAGTGCAATAAAGTAAATGAGTTTGGTTATGGCCCCATCCTATGTGATCTTTATCAAGCTCATGATAAAGATCAAGGTCAATCTAATATGGTGATGGAAATAAATACAACTACTTATTACATATGTCTTCTTCTTTGTTTAGACTTCTTGTATGCCTCGTCTTCTTCTTTGTATCACCTCAATTGGATAGCCTTCTTGAGTCTTCAATTACATTACATGATTGAAAGTAAAACTAATCTAATGAACTTACGAGAATAACTCGAGTTACATTCGAAATTTATGATTACAAAGATTGACGACATGCAAATCGTATTTAAAACCAAAACCAAAACCATTACACTAAGGTCGAAAGGCCATAACCATCCACCATGCTCATACAACACATAAAAGCATGTTAAAACACATAATCTGATCTTAACATATCATATTATCCATTATCTAATCGTAAAAAAAAATGACAAAAATCAGAAAAATCAGAATCAAATCAGAAAAACAAGAATCACTGTTTACGGGAAGTAAACGATGTCAAACGCCTTACAGACGAGTCGTTGATAGCTTTAGCTATCAGTTTTGTTCAGACGCTCGTTTACCGATGGAATAGGGTATTCGTTTGCGTAAATCGGACACCAGACCCATATTTCGGCAAATCTGCAGCAGCCAATTCAGAATCCGTATCTAATATGATTCTCATAATTAGAACAAACATAAATCATGTATATATCAGTATATATACAGATTACATAATCATTTTATGATTATACAACTCACGTGAGTATCATATATTCAAATCATACATATATAAGCATATTATATCAACATCAAATCATGGCGAATCACGTACATGCTCATATATATCGAAAACAGTTAAACACATAAATGAATTAAAAACTTTTCGCAACTTGCTCTGATGCTATTGAAGGGTTTTTAGCACATAAACGTAATGAAAATGTAAATTTAAATCTTAAAAAAAAACGAAACCCTCCGCAGGATCCATGCGAAAAATAATATTTAATTCGTAGTTCAGTATGTTTACCTTAAGAATCTTTACATTAATGGGAAGATGAAGGTCTTTAATAGCGATCCAAGAACGATGAACGGAAATTCCTAGCAGCTGCTCCTCAAGTGTGAAGCACTCCACCGGTATCCACCAAGAAAACGATGTAATGAAGAAGGAGGAGGTGGAGAGAATTAGAGTTTTGTAAAATTTTTAGGTTGAGGCAAAAATAGGGTTTATAATAGTATATTTATAGGCAAAATTTTCAGCTGAAAATTTTCCATAAAATATTATTATTATTAACTCTTTAATTGATTATTCTTATTAACCAATTAACTTATAATTAAAACACCTTTTAATCATTAATCCCTTTTCTAAACACTTTAGAAAAATAATTCTCTCACTTGATTTAATTTCCAAAATTAAATTCTTAATTAATAATATTAAGAATTAATTAAATCTCATTTAATCAATTATTAAATCTGCTAATTAATTATTTATTTCACAAATAAATAATTACCAGCCATTATTAATTAATTCCTCCACCATTAAATCATTCTCTTTTATGGTGTGACCCTGTAGGTTCAATATTAAGCCGGTAGTAGAAATAAATAATAATAAAACTATTTTATCATTATTTATATAAATTCTCTAATTCATTAAATATGATTAATTAATTAATCATATTTATTCTACATCGTGAGGGATACTTCTCAGCATATCGCGACTATTCTGATAATACGAATTCACTACTTCGAATACCAAGAACCTATTCAGTGAGTAGTTACCGTACAATTAATTCCTTCTACCCTGCAATGTCACGATTAAATACAAGGCATGGAACTTGTGTCAAGCCTATCTTATTTAATCACTTGCTTTCCCCTTCACTATGCTTAGTTCTATTTAATGTAAATTAGAAACTCCTTTCTAATTTCATTCACTCTGGCCAGAGATTCCTGAACTAACATAAGTGGATCAACATTGAACATTCTCTTCCTACACTGGAAGGGGTAGATCCTTTATTGATCATACACTATCTTCATGTACAAATTCCTATACCCAGTAGAACCCTTATAATTGTCCCTTGAGACTAAGAACTAAACCAAAACATAGTTCAGTGTACACAAGATGACTATGATGACCTCAAGTCTAAGGATACTTGTACAACTATCACTATATGAACAACTGCTGACATGTGAGTGAACTCCATCAGTTGTTCAGCTGTGTGAGTCATGTTCAGTGAACTTATTCTATAATAAACACCTACATACTAGCTATAGTGTCACCACACAAATGTCTATGAGAACAGACATCCTTCATAATAAAGCAAGCATAGTATGTACCGATCTTTGCGGATTATTAATTACCAGTTAGTAATCCTACGACCAGGAACTATTTAAGTTTAGAGTTATCATCTTTTAGGTCTCATTATTATGATCTCATCACAATCCATAAAAAGCTTTACTCTAAACTGTGGCATATCTTATTTAAACATTTAAATAGATAGAGCCCGCAATAAAAACAAAACAAGTCTTTTATTAATATCAATTAAATCAAAACAGATTACATAAAAGTTATTCCTAAATCCTCATACATGATTGGACTTAGGACATATCTCTTTCATCTTGAACTTCCTTGAGATATGGGCATTCATTATCTCTTCAGTGAATGGTGGAGTAGGATCATCAGGATCTCCAAGAGGAAGAAGATTGCTTGGATCAGCTCTTGGGATTACAGCCCTTCTTTGTGACGGACCATCCAGGTCTATGATTGGAGGAGGATTTCTCCCCCTAGGTGGTAATGGGGGCCTGGGAACCTGGTGCGCCTCCAAGTCGCACTTCAGCCTTTGAATCTCAGCCTCATGGGCCTTGATTCTCTCCTACACTTCTTGGGGATTCACCCCTCGGGTGCTCCTAGGATGTTGGTTACCATCAGCCATCGGCTCTTTGCCAGCACGTGTCCTTCTTGGGGCCACTTCATCATCCGAAAATTCGGAGTCTCTCTCAATATAAGGACCAGAAAATTCCTGATCCTCTGGGATAGGAGCCAAACCTTGTATGTAGGGGGTGTTTTCCCCCGTGCTTCACTCCGTCCAGCATGTCCACTTCCTTTAACCTTGGAGTAAAGGGGCATCCCATAAGGGGGGTTAGTGGTCCCAACAGTTGAGTACTCATACCCAATGGGTCGAGAATTCACAGGTGTATGTAGTTGTTGGGTTTCCCCTACTTGGGCTCCTCCTTGGGTGACGACATAGGTTGAATGCGGAGGTACGTCCACGGTTGACAAAATCGTTTGGGTTGTCCCCACGGGTATTCCTCCTTCAAGGACGCTGCTTGTTCTCCGTATTCTCGCCATGGTTGTTGTTGTGCTTTCCTACAGACGGCATTAATTGTTGTATTTATTACTAAGGAATGTGAGCTTCGAGGCTCGATTTGACTGCTTTTGTGTTTCGTGACTCAATCTGCCTTAACAAGATGCCTACGTACCTTGCTGATTGTCAAGGATCAAGTCAAAAACGTAGTTCAGATTTGTGGGGTGAGGCCCCTTATATAGATGTTGGGAGTCCTTGAATTGGACTTGGGTTAGGAGACTTGGTGGGCAAGTCTCAGAATTAGAATGGACTTTGTAGTCCTAAAAGGTAGGAAGTTGACTCCTTATCCCACCAAGTTCCTTGGAGGCCAATCTTCAAGGATTTATTTCTCCATTAGGACTCATCTTATCAACTAACTTATTCCTTATTATTTAATTATGAAATTAATTAATATTCAGGGTTTTGGGCCTCCTCAAATGGGCCTAGTTGTTGGCCCAATTCTGATATAAACTCATTCATATTGATTTAGATTTGCCCTAAAAAGTTCCATAAACTCATTCATGGTTTTCCCTCCCTGATGGGTATCCTCAGCCTCTTCTTCTACATACTCTTCCTCATCATACTCATTATAGTCTAGGTCTTCTTCACTTTCCTCATTCACTATGTTGTCAGGTCGATTCTGTTGTTGGTTAACAGATTCTGTGGGCTGTGCCCTGGGTCCTCTTCTACGGGGTGGCGTTGTTCTGATAATGAAAATATGTCAATATAGTTGCAAAAAATTTTACCTTTGGATTAATTTATTCATAGGTAAGCATGTCATTTATTATCTAGTATTTTTTTAACAAGTGCAATGATATTGAAATTGATTTCTTAATAACTGCTAGATATATACCATAGGGTCTCCCAAATTATATCTTGGGGACAAAACAACTATTCGAGTTGATACATGACCTGATTATAATACATCACCACTTGTCCTGAATATTGAAATGCAAATACATATACCGGGTACCATGAAGGGCTAGGAATGCTATCTACTACTAGCTATCCTAACAAAATTGGTGACAAGTCACCCAGCCCTTTACAAGGTCCATAAATAGTCACTTGTCTCTCAGTCACTGTCGTTGCGCGTGAGGTCTGGCACCCTCCTCATCGCTCCCGCCAACATCAGCTCTGCATCAACTACCGGGATGTATCCCCCATCACCGTCATCCTCATTTGAACCCGGGTACGGAGCTCGATCCCATCGATCTCCCTGCGAGCTATGGCCGGGGAAGCAGCTATGAAGTCCCCTAGGTATCCTAGCCTGATGGCTCTCTCGGCGGTCAGTGCCTGTCGTAGCTCAACAATGCGGGTAGATGCTGTGGTGATCTTAGCGTTAAGCTGAGCCACTATCCATTCGTGCACAACTACATGTATGGTCGTTGGGGGTGGTAGAGGTGAGTCTGGGTCTCTAGAGGATATGTTATGAGCCTCATAGGTCTGTGCATCCATCCCATCATCCTCATCCTTATCAGTGTAGGGCAAAGGGCTCAGCATCCCTGGGTGTGGTGTAGGAGAGCGAACAGTCGGGAGAGGGTACATCTCTATATCCCTCCAGTCTATGCTATCTCCCTGAGGCATCTCAACGTCATCAACTATGGGGAAATGAAGGTCAGTCTCCTCGTCTGGGGGATCCTCAGTAGGGTCATCATCTGAGTCATCAATGGGTGGGTCCTCCGGCTCGGGAGTAAGGTCACGCTCAGGAGCCATAATATCATCAACAGGGTCAACCTCCCCCGTAGGCTCCACTGGTACCTGACACAATAGGCAAGGCGTTACTAACTTAGAGTCCGAATTCCCTTGAGGGTAAAACCGTCAAGACTACTGATGTAGCCTGATGACGAACTCGACTTGAGCTTTAATTGATTATTTTTTATCCTTATGTCTACGTATTTTACATCCTATCGTTTCCAAGATTTGATAACCTAAGGCTCTGATACCATTTCTGTGGCGCCCCAAAATCCGGGGTCAAAGATCTAGGAGGCCACGCCATCTTGAATGTTATATAACACTTATCTCGTATCACAATATATAAATACTCACACTTTTACAACCCCACACTTATCACACACACACAATTATAGGTTATTGTCTTGGAAATGAACCATTCTTTACTAGAGTAATTCAATCCACAAAGTGATAATTATTACGACCTAAAAGTAATTAAGTCTTACCGCGGAAATAACCTTTAAATAAGGTTAGTTCGTCATCCAAATATTCGTTTCTTATTCATTATCTTATGTAAGTTATACTTGTAAATAAGCCAGACTATAAACAATTGAAAACTAATCCAGCTTATTCGATCTACCTGAGGTACATCACCAAACATCCTACGGAACAGCTGACCGTTTCCTACCCATTTCCTGGCTGTGAGTTTCATGATAGGCATCTTGATTCACTATTGTGTTGTGTCAATTTAAGAAAACAAGTGTGAGCTATAATGCCCAGCATAATTATATACAATATGAAATGACTGTATGATAAACTCAAGTATAATGCTATATATGATAGATACGTTTTATTAAAAATAGTTTTCCTTGGTGATACACACATTCTTTTTGAAAATTATCCTTTAGTGGATTTATTATCCTATGAATACCTTAATGGTAAACCCAGCACCTAGGCTTGGGTTACGGTATTGCATCACAATTCCATTGGAAGAATTTTAGGATATTCACTGGAGCCACTGCATACGATGACCAGTCGTACTACGGAAATAGTAACCTTTTCTACATGTAGAGAGACAACTTTCTTACTCCCGGTTGTCACCCTAGCTGCATTCCAGCTTTATATGCTTCCCAATTCCACCAGGGTATGTTTTGCATACTTCGTATGTCCTTCAGTACATATGGTACCTTCTCATACAGAAAATTAATATAGCAATCTCCCCAGTCCATGAAGTACTGGATCTCTACCCCTCCTTTGTCCTTTTAAGAATCCTATCATATACTTGGAATCATCGAACTATATCGAAGTTCCCCAAGCGTTTTGCTTGTTGATAGGCACAACTTATTTCATATATATATACTCCTGAAACTTTTCGGAGGAAGTACTAAGGATGTGAGTTGACCGTTGTCAACAAATAAATAAATAAGGGGGGTTTCTTTTGAAACTATATTCATAATATTTAAAATAAGTCAAGATAATATTTTCCGACGATCTGAAATTATTTGAATGATTTTCCGAAAATCAGAAAGTATTTTAAATCAGGTTTTATGATTTTTAAATCATATTAAATCATTTGATAAATAATTATTAATTAAACAATAATTCTTAAATAATTAATCCTTGAATAATTATACTTTAAAAGAATATTTGAAATATTATTTCTCAACTAATTTAGGTTTAGATAATTAAAGAAATCTTTAATAATTGATCGAGTTTGAAATAAATAATCACTGGAGAATAATTCTCCTATTTTAAATGAATAAATGAATTAATATCCATTATTCGGGTATTTAAATATAGTTGAGGGAATACGATTTTTGGAAATCGTTTTAATAAAAGTTCGAGGTATTTAATGTTTCGCAAGTGGACGTAGAGTCCCTTGGAACACAACTACTACGGACTTTAATCATCCTAAAATATCACCGGAATGATTCCCGGGTTTTTATTTTAAAATTCCGACTCTCGGTCTTATAATTATACGTCACGCTCGTGGCGGTGTTAAACATTCTACGACATATACATATCGTACAATATCGCTACATTATGTGAAAACTCAATTACTTAGTATCATGGAAAGCATGGCATTTATGCAACTAATAATAAAACAATTCTTTCACAACACAACAATATATGGAGTTGGGTTCTTAAACTTTCCTGGGTATCTCGAGGTGGAGGATGCTCTAGGGTCCGCTCGAAAATCTATAACCATAAACATAAACTGTTTCGTTAGATCCCGTTCTACTTTACGGCGACTCGTGCTCATATGCTACTTATTATTCGTTCTCTCACTTATTTTACCCTTATTATTCCTTTAAGTACTTATCCATGTCACGGTCGCTTCCTTTTCGAAGTACCTTATGTCCGTTTATATTTTCATCGTCGGCTCCGCTTATGAATTCTAACGGCTTTCTAATCGCACGGTCTTTGTTCCGATATTTTTATAAAATTGAAAAATCATTATTTTCAATTGAAATTTTTATAACAGTTAAGAAACTCTATTTAATACTCTCTGTAAAAATTTCATGATTTATGAACATTTTTAAGTTGATCATTTCTATTTCCAAATTTCGTAATTCGCAGCAGTTTTCCTAATTTCGTAAATCACTTTTAGTAAAACGGTCATAACTTTTGATCCGTAAAACGGAATCAAGCGATTCAAGCTCCTAAACGATCCTTATAAAATTGTATATCATAATAAATTGTTATTTTGCAAAAACTACACTTTATATATTCATAAATTTCTGCATAAACTTAATGTTATGTTTTGTTCATTTTAGCGAGATTACGATTACGATCCGAGTTTCGTTTGCGCTTTAAATCTCTATACTACTACCAACAATCATCAAATCATCATCACCACACTAAATCCTCTCAATAACATCATATTCTAGAGGCAAAAATCATCAACCTTAAATCTACTTAACTAAACATCAAGATTACAATAAATTATTCACCAAAACTATGTTTACAACTATGTTCCAAAAGATTCTTGAACTTAAACCTTAAATAAAAATGGGTCAAAGATTTATACCTTTCTTGAAAGATTGAGATGTGTTATTGATGATGGTAAAGTCATGGGAGTGCTTGGTAGGGTTTTGGTACCTAAATCAACCATTAAAATCAAGAAACCAAAGAAAAGTTACTATTCATACTATTCACTATCATCTTTCTTGAATTTTTTTCACCCCTCAAACCTTGATAAAATGAGCTTAAAAATTTATTTTACTTATTTTAGGATGTATGAAGCTTAGAAATTAATGAAGGATTTTTTCCATGACTAGAGCTTGGAGTTTTGAAATTGATTTCTTGCTCCTTTTTTATGAAGCCGAATGAAGAAGAAGAATGTGGGGGAGAGAGAATTTTGTGTTGTGTTTCTTGAATGCTTCTTGCATAAGATTGTATTTGATTTGTATATCTCCTGGTATATGTCCTAGAACTAGAGTATGTTGACATATATTTGAACAAATCTTTATAGCTTCCTAGGTTATAAGCTAATCCACTTGGTTTTAGGTTTTAGCTTACTATTTCTAGCTTTAGGTTATCATTCTTACATGGCTTAGGTTAATATTTAATAAAGTAACCATGGTTAATTTTTTACTATAGTTGGTTAGCGTGATACATTTATTTATTTGTTACGCATTTGTTCGGTCCCTTAATCATTTTCGTAATAATTTCTCATAAACGGTTCACGGCGTAAATCCTTTCGTATTCATTTTTTATGTTTTAAAGTATCATTCTTGGATATAAATCCGTAGGGTTTTAAATTCGTAATTATATTGTGACTCCCGTAATCCTCGATGGTTCGTAAATACGGTCATTTTTCAAAGTTCGTTTTCTCCGAAAACTAATAGCGTTTACATACACTCATTTGGTACGTATAATCATGTTATTAACTCCGAAACTCAATTTCTCATGCACAACATAGTGTGGGCTAAAAAGTTTCTCCGTCTGTCAGGGTTACTATTCATGAAGCGTTTTTACAAAGTCTTAAAAATTCGAGTTATTATATTTTTTGATGTGTTTTTGTAGTGTTTTGCATTTCAGGGCATATTCGAAAGAAGGAATGGATTTTGCAAGTTTTATGCTTAAAAGAGTGTTAAGATGGAGCCTCGGTCGATTGCGCAAAAGAAACCAGCATGTGAAGTCAAAAGAACAGAAGAAAATTAGTTTTTCCAAGAGCTCAGGGCGGCCACGCCAGTCTTCAGGGCGGCCACGTTCACTTAACAGAAACCCAGGGCGGCCGTGCGGGATCTCAGGGCGGCCATGCTAGGTCAATTTTTCAGAATCCTGATGCTAATAGAAGATTGATTTGCTAGACTCCTAACCTGTTGATTTGGTATAAAAAGACTCTTAAAAAGACATTTTTCAGATAGAAGAGCAAGGAGAGAGCAGGAAGAAGACCCAATAGCAAAATACAACGAATGAGAAGAAGATCGTGTTTTTACTTGTGATTCTTTGCTTAAGTTGTAATCTTGGATGCTTGTTTTCTTTGTTGTTTGAACCTAATACTCTCATTAACATACTTTATTATTATTATTCAGTTTATTAAAGACCTAGTTTATAGTAGTTTATTTACCATGCTTTCGTTGGAACCCATGGTGACGATGAGTTCGGTTATGAACTAATCGTTATCGTGGGGTTAAACGGATTTACTTATGGATTTCTATAGTTAATTGTTTCGATACCTAAGTGTGTGGTGATTGTTTGATATCCTAGTATTGGTTGTACTTATTCATCTTGTGTGTGTCGTGAACATATAAGATAGTGTGTTAATCTCTATTGAAGCGATAGTAAAAATAGAGATTTAGAACTTTCCATGCTAGCATATGTTCATGTATTCGTTATGCATGATTTGT
Organism: Apium graveolens; assembly: GCF_009905375.1. Taxonomy (NCBI): domain Eukaryota; kingdom Viridiplantae; phylum Streptophyta; class Magnoliopsida; order Apiales; family Apiaceae; genus Apium; species Apium graveolens. Next base: position 44,811,069 of record NC_133647.1, on the reverse strand, counting down.
AGGTAATTTTAACCATCTTACATGCCCTATGTAATCACAATAGATACCTTGCGCATTAAACTGTTATGTTATCAAATTCTATAAACATATAGGGTCTCAACATAATTGGTGTCTATTCAGCTCCTATCTCTTTTGTGGATGTCTAGTAGTAGGGTATTCGTACGACGACAGTTGGCGTTTACTAGTTTCGTGTTATCTGATTAGTTGTCATCATCATTGCATGCTAAGGTTAAGAACAATGACTTTGAATGAACTATTTAATAAAGTTAGAATCCCATGTTTGTCTCATATAGTTAAATCAACCTTTTAATCTCTTAGTTATTTGCATGTTAGTTAATATTTTAGTTAATCAACAACCTAAAGTGTTATTGTCTTAGCATTGAACGATAGCCATACCATTGTTGCGTAAGTGCATAAATTGAAGTTTACCTAAACCTGTCTCTGTGGGAACGAATCTGATTGATATCTTATACTACTTGCGAACGCGTATACTTGTATGTAATTTTAGCGTGTGTTTTCGTCCTAATTAGTTTTTGGCGCCGGTGCCGGGGACTCGGTGTTAATTTTTAGTTTATGTGCTTGACATCAGTGGTCGTTAAAGTTCACTGACTCGGATATTTTACTTGTTTGCTTATTTGTGTTTCAGGTACTCTAGAGAGCATTTATGCTAACGCGTTCTCGATCTCGCAAGAGAACACTGATAATGCGGAGGAAGAAGTCGAAGTAGTTGAAGAGGTTTTTGAAGAAGTTGAGAAAGTTGAAGAATAAGTGATCATTGTAATGGGAGAACCAATAGCGAATTCGAAAGCTTTGATGGATTATTCTCAGCCGAAGGTCAATGATATTCAGTCTAGTATTATCAGACCAGCCGTCACGGCTAATACTTTTGAAATCAAATCTAGCATGATGTAGATGGTGCATAACTCAGTCCAGTTTGGGGGATCTCCAATGGAAGATCCCAATATGCACATCAGAGATTTCATCGAGATCTGTGACACTTTCAAATTGAACAATATTTCTGAATATGCTATAAAGCTAAGGATTTTCCCATTCTCTCTATGGGATAAAGCTAAGTGTTGGTTGCATTCTCTACCACCAGGCTCTATTACTACTTGGGAAGATCTTGCTCAGAAGTTTCTTACTAAATTCTTCCCTATGGCAAAGACAGCTGCAATCAGGAACGCTCTTACTCAATTTATGCAGCAATCGGGAGAATCTTTCTGTGAAGCATGAGAGCACTATAAGGAGATGCTTAGGAAGTGTCCTCATCATGGGATGCCTGACTGGATGATTATCAACTGCTTTTATAATGGTTTGGGAGCACAGTCTAGACCCATGCTCGATACAACATCAGGTGGAGCCTTATGGGCTAAGTGCTATGATGAAGCTTATGAGTTGATTGAACTGATGGATGCCAATGAATACCAGAACCCAACTCAGAGACTACCTCAAGGCTAGGTAGCAGGAATTCTGGAGGTGGATACAGCTACTGCTATAACTGCTCAACTTAAGGCTTTAACGATGAAGGTGAATTCTTTGGCTAATTATGGAGTTAATAAGATCACAAGTGTTTGTGAGCTTTGTGCGGGTGCGCATGAGACGGAGCAGTGTGTTATATCTAGTGAATCAGCTGAGTTCATGAGCAACTTTCAGAGGTCGCAGCAACCAGTTCCAGCCACTTATCATCCCAACAACAACAATCTTCCTAACTTCAGCTGGAGCAATAATTTGAATGCGGTGCAACATCCTTATCAGTAATATGCAGCAAAAAAATTCAACCCTCCTGATTTTCAACAACCGTAATATGTACCAAGACAACAACTCCAACTTTAACAACTACCGCATGGAAGTACAAGTCAATCTAATGAAAAATCTAAATTGGAAGAGTTGAGGCTCATGTGCATGAGCCAAGCGGTTTCTATCAAGACTCCGGAGAATCAAATCGGGCAGATTGCCAATGCTTTGTTGAATCGACAACCTGGTACACTCCCTAGTGACACGGAAGTTCCAGGAAAGAGGGAAGCAAAAGAGCACGTTAAGGCAATTACATTGAGGACTGGGAAGGTTGCAAGCCCTTAAAAATCTCAAGTTTCAGAAGATGAAGGCTTGGATGAAGAAAATATGCATAAGGAAGCAGAAGTGGAATCAAGGAAGAAAACTGTGGAACACACTCCTCCTGAGGGTAATACAGGGGAGAAACAGGTCTATCCTCCACCTCCTTTCCCTAAGAGGCTGCAAAAGCACAAGTTGGATAAGCAATTTGCTAAGTTTCTGGAGGTGTTCAAGAAACTTCTTATCAACATACCTTTCGCTGAAGCTCTTGAACAGATGCCTAGCTATGCGAAGTTTATGAAAGGTATTCTCTCTCGGAAAGTGAAGCTCGATGACTTAGAGACTATTGCTCTTACGGAGGAACGCAGTGTTGTGCTGCAATAGAAGTTACCTCTGAAGCTTAAAGATCTTGGAAGCTTCACTATTCCTTGCACCATCCGAAACTTGTCATTCGACAAGTGTTTATGTGATTTGGGAGCTAGCATCAATCTGATGCCTTTGTTTATCTTCAAGAAGTTGGGTTTACCTGATCCAAATCCTACATATATGTCATTGCAGTTGGTCGATCATTCTATTACATATCCATGAGGCATTGTGGAGGATGTCTTGGTCAAGGTGGACAAACTGATCCTTCCCCGCTGACTTTGTAATTCTTGATTTCGAGGAGGATAAAAAGATTCCCATAATCTTGGGATACCATTCTTGGCTACTGGCCGAACCTTGATTGATGTGCAGAAGGGTGAGCTCACTATGCGAGTATTGGATCATGATGTGACCTTTAATGTTTTCAATGCCATGAAATTCTATACTGATAAAGAGGAGTGCTTAAAGGTGGAATTGGTCGATTATGTGGTTACTTCAGAACTTGATCAAATGCTAAGGTCCGATGCCCTAGAGAAAGCCTTGATGGGGAATTCAGATAGTGAATATGATAAAGGTGATGAGCAGTTGCAGTATTTGAATGCTTCTCATTGGAAGCGAATACTGGATATGCCTTTTAAATCTCTTAGATTGTCAGAACTCAAAAATGTTGAGGGGCGTCTCAAGCCATCTATTGAGGAAGCTCCTACACTCGAGCTTAAATCTTTGCCTGAACACTTGAGGTATGCATTTTTAGGTGATGCATCTACTTTGCCTGTTATTACTGTATTTGACCTTTTAGGTAGTGATGAAGAAAAGCTCTTAAGAATTCTGAGAGAGTTCAAGTCGGCAATTGGATGGACTATAGCAAATATTAAGGGAGTCAGCCCTTCTTATTGCATGCATAAAATTCTACTAGAGGAAGGAAGCAAACCGACTGTTGAGCAACAGAGAAGGTTAAATCCGATCATGAAGGAGGTTTGGAAGAAGGAAATTCTTAAATGGCTACACACAGGGATAATTTATCCTATTTCTGACAGTTCTTGGGTGAGCCCGGTTTAGTGTGTGCCGAAGAAAAGAGGCATCACCGTGGTTGATAATGAAAAGAATGAGCTCATTCCTACTCGAACAGTCACGGGGTGGAGAGTTTGCATGGATTACAGGAAGCTGAACAAGGCCACGAGGAAAGATCACTTCCCTCTTCCTTTTATTGATCAGATACTTGACAAGTTGGCTGGGCATGAGTACTACTGTCTTCTGGATGGCTATTCGGGCTATAATCAGATTTCCATCGCTCTAAAAGATCAGGAAAAGACTACCTTCACTTGTCTATTTGGTACGTTTGCCTTCCGAAGAGTTTATTTTGGGTTATGTGGTGCACCTGCCACATTTCTGAGATGTATGATGGCCATCTTCTCGGACATGATTGGTCAGAATATGGAGGTGTTCATGAACAATTTTTCTCTATTTGGGGATTCTTTCGACGAATGCTTGTAAAATCTTGGCGCAGTTCTTCAAATGTGTGTTGAGACCAATTTGGTTCTCAACTGGGAGAAATGTCACTTTATGGTACAACAAGGCATCATTCTTGGGCATAAAGTCTCTATTAAAGGTCTTGAGGTGGACAAAGCCAAGGTGGGGGTCATTGAAAATCTTCCTCCACCAATTTCTGTTAAGGGAATCCGCAGTTTTGTTGGTCATACGGGTTTCTATCGGTGGTTCATCAAGGACTTCTCTAAAATCTCTAAACCATTGTGCAATCTATTAGAGAAAGATGTCCCTTTCAAGTTTGATGATGAGGGTCTAGCTGCTTTTGAGAGCTTAAAGAAGAGTTTGATCACGGAACCTGTCATAATTGCACCTGATTGGAATGAGCCTTTTGAAATGATGTGCCATGCGAGTGGCTCTGCAGTTGGAGCAAATCTTGGGCAAAGAAAGAACAATATAATTTATGTGGTTTACTATGCTTGTAAGACCCTCAATGGTTCTCAAATGAACTACACTACTACTGAGAAGGAACTTTTAGCCATTGTCTACGGTTTTGAGAAGTTTCGATCTTATTTGCTTGGGACGAAGGTGACAATTTTCACTGATCATGCTGCGATTCGCTATCTCGTCTCGAAGAAGGACTCGAAGCCTAGATTGATTCGATGGGTTCTTTTACTTCAGGAGTTTGAGTTGGAGATAAAAGATAGAAAAGGTAACGAGAATCAAGTTGTTGATCATCTCTCTCGTTTAGAAGATCCAAGTATAGCTTCACATGACAAGATATTGATAAATGAGTCTTTTCCCGATGAGCAGTTGTTTAGGATGCAAGAGGAAGAATCGTGGTTCGCAGAATTGTGAACTACCTTGTGAGCAACATTATGCCCCCAGACATAACTTATGCTCAAAGGAAGAGCTTTCTTCATGAAGTAAATTGGTACATGTGGGATGAGTCATTTCTGTTTCGGTAAGGAGCTGACCAAATCATCAGGAGATGTATCCCGTACAGCGAGACGGAGGGGATCTTGTGAGACTGCCATTCTACTATTTATAGAGGCCACTATAGCGGAGAAAAGACAGCAGCTCGTATCCTTCAAGCAGGATTCTTCTGGCCTACATTATTTAAGGATGCACATCAGTTCGTTTTGAAGTGTGATCGCAGTCAGTATATTGGTAATATGTGTTATTCCCAATCAATGCAACAAGAATTACAGAAGGGGGGGGGGTTGAATGTAATTCTGGCTTCTTTTTCTGATTTTAAGAATGTTCTTACTTAATATATAACTGTGTTTGATTTTGCAAGAAGTTCAGAATGAAAGTAAAATAGAAATCAAAACACAAAGTAATAAAACACAAGGCTTTAAAACTTTCTGAGGGAGTTGAACTTATCTGCCAGAGATATATATATAAAGATGAGAACTCTGTGATGCTTGAATAGCACACAACTGCTTACAAGTGAACTTACAGAATTACAAAGAGACACTTAACATATACAACTTTTTCTATCTCTCTGAAAATAATGCTTGTTTAGTTATTTTGTTCTACTTACTACACTTGGTTTATATACTACCAAGTTACATGATAAAAAGACAAACAAGTAAAACAAAAAATAGTTTCTAGTCTAATTTCATGCTATTTCATTACTCTATCCAGCATCGTTGAATATCTTCATAATTATATGGAAATGATAATGCTTCTTTGTTCTCTAAATCCTGCAATTAGGTTGCCACATTCCATTTGCAAACACCCGATGCATGTGACTGTGTTGTCACTGTCAACTGCTATTTTGAATATGATCATCCGTCGGGACTATGTTCGTCCTCCATCGGGAGCCTTGTTGATTATCTATCGGGAGCCTTTGTAGATCATCCGTCGGGAGCCTTTCTGTCACTTGACTCTATTTCACTTATACAGAATTACAAGACATCTTATATTTACAATTAGCCAACTTATTCTGCATATCAATCTAGTAGTCAACATGACTTAAAGAATCCTATAGCATCTACTAATACATTGTTGTTTGCAGGCATGTGCTATAAGACTTATTATTACATAAGCTACACTCTCGATGGATGTTCAGTTGTCATCTGTGAGGACTATAAAGTTCATCCATCGGGACTATTGTAGAACATCTGTCAAGAGCTACAAAAACACTAAGTTAAATGTACTAAGGTGTTTTGTTCAACTTATCATCAAGTTCACAACATATTCCTAACAATATGTCAAAGAAGGATGATATGCCTCTTAATGTGCTTCTCGAGGTTGAGGTCTTCGATGTTTGGGGAATTGACTTCATGGGGCCATTTATCTCATCTTGGAACAATCAGTATATCTTGTTGGCGGTCGATTATGTATCAAAATGGATCGAAGTCAAGGCTTTTCCAATGAATGATGCGAAGGTAGTGCTCAATTTTCTTCACAGGAAGATATTCACAATATTTGGGACACCAAGAGTCATAATCAGTGACGAGGGATCGCATTTCTGCAATCGCAAGTTCACTGCTATAATGCAGAGATATAATATGAATCATCGCATTGCTACAACCTACCATCCTCAGACTAATCGTCAAGCTGGGGTGTCTAACAGAGAGATCAAGCGTATTTTAGAGAAAGTTGTATGTCCATCGAGAAAAGATTGGTCTTTGAAGCTAGATGAAGCTGTTTGGGCTTATCGAACAGCATTCAAGACTCCGCTAGGCATGTCACCGTTTCAATTGGTTTATGGTAAAGGATGTCATTTTACCATGGAGTTAGAGCACAACGCATATTGGGCTTTGAAGAAATTGAACCTTGATATGGATGCAACTGGTAAGAAAAGGATGCTTCAATTGAATGAACTCGAAGAGTTCTGATTTCAAGTGTATGAGAACAACAAAATGTATAAGGAGAAAGTCAAGAGGTGGCACGATAGCGGTCTAGTGCTCAAATCATTTGTGTCAGGGTAACAAGTTCTTTTGTTCAACTCTCATCTTCGTCTTTTTCCTGGAAAATTGAATTCGAGATGGTCAGGGCCGTTTGTTGTCAAAACTGTGTTTCCACATGGAGCGGTGAAGTTTTTTTAGAATGATCCAGACCAAGCATTCAAGGTGAATGGACAGTGTTTGAAGCATTACTATGGAGATATGGCAAATCCTAAGGTGGTTAGTTGTAACGCCCTCCAGACCCGGGGTATAAGTCTGGGGCTACTAGCTAATCACCAAACCTGTACAACCTGTTTAACAATTAAGCAGATATATATCTAAACCCCTTTCACACTAACCAGGATCTTTTTAGGTTGAAGTATGAAAACAAGAACCACTAACTACCTTTATTATAAACCAAATTTAAAATCTTACAACTCTCTTTATTACAAACCATTGTCTAATTAGTTTTAAACTAAGTTCACCTTTATTCAAACACACACATTAACTATATACACTCCCCCTGCTCAGGAAACTCAAAGCTTTTTTCCTGAATAAGGATCAATACCTTGGGTATAAGAGGATCCCGCGGCTTAACTCGCTTCTTTACCACTCAAGTCCTGATAGGTTTCATTTTCCTTCTTAACTGAAAAAAAATTGAATAATAACAAGAAAGGGGTGATCCAAAATGTTAGGTCACACTTTCACTGTAGAGGGGGTGAATACAGTGTTTATTACAATCAAATCAAACTTCAAGAACTTATGTAACAGAAAACAAACTTTATTTAAACAATAAACTCTGTTACAATCTGGAACTGTTATCTCTCAGTGATGAACAAAATATCACGAGAGCTGCTAGGGTTATAATAAATAATATTCTCGATAATGATAACACTTATAGTATAAACCCTATGTCTGTGTTTATATACTACACAGTTACAAGATATTCGCTAATTGATATGGAATATAATTCTGCTTCCTAAAATATATCAATCAGATATCTTCTATTCCAAGTATTCCATTCTTCACGGAATTCCTTCTTCATGCATATCTCTTCTTATGTTTATCTTGATCTTCTTAACTTTAAACAGCTACTGTCCTTATCTGATCGTCCTTCAGCACTTAAGTTCTGATATCTATCTCCTGATAACATAAGTACTGATATCCCTTAAGTTCTGACTTCCAGTATAAGTACTGATCAGTTAAGTACTGATTTGTTCTGTTCAAATAAGATCTGAAATCTAAACATAAAACATATTAGCCATGACATTATCAAATATATCTAACAATCTCCCCCAACTTGTAAATTAACAAAATATACAAGTTTAACAGATATTTGATGATGTCAAAAACATTAAGTACAAATGCATGAGAAATAGACAAGATAACTACAACTTACAGTCCTTAAAGTTTTTACCAATTCAACTTCTGATAACAACTTCAATCTGTATAAATATCAGAATTTAAGCAGTTGTAGATCTTCGACTTGGCTTCATCATTTTCTGATCTCTCTGATGTCAGGAGTTGTTCTGAGATAATTCTTTAACAAACATTTCTCAGCATATCTGAGTTCATCAATCATTCTCCGTTTGACATCTTTAAGTTCTGCAGTATCTTCACCAGTTTGAAATATTGCAGCTCTGAGATCATTAATCTTTGCTTTTCTCAACTCCCGATCTAGTCTTATGACATAAGCTTTGTTAGACTCTAGATTGAATTCAAGCCCCTTAATACCAAGATATGTTCTGATCTGTGCAGTATTAGGCTTCATATCAACAATATCACCATTGTGATTTCTGTACTTTGGAACATATCTGCTGTCAGACTTAACAAAATAAAGTCTTTTCTGTCTCTGAATCTGTTCCTTTAAGTAGTTTGCAGCAGTCTCTGTTATTCTGTCATCCACTCGAAGTAAGAATAATACATGCTCCAATTCTTCAAAATACTTCAATGGAATGGCATTTTGTCTTATATGATAAACCCTACCATCTGTCATGAAATACAACATGATGTATTCTTTCAAGAAGGTATGGTAAACCATCTGTACAGATTCTAGTTGATTCAATCTCTCAGGAGTTGCTCCAATACCTGGTTCACTCAAGGAAGTTGGATCATCGGTAGTGTTGTGTACTCTTCTCTCATTAGCACTTCCCAATCCAGTTTTATCTCTAGCTTCCTTTCCAGTAACTACTCTTGCTTCAAAACCACTTGAAGTAGTCTTCAAAGATTGAGTCTGTTTTGCTTTAATGAATCCTGGTAGGAGTGTTTTAGATTTATTTTCTGATATCAAGTTAACTTGAGCACTGTCAGAGGTTACTTGCTTCTTCTGAATATCAGAACTTACAATTTCTTGACTCTGAACAACTTGAGCCATGTCAGAGGTTGTTTTAAGAACTTTTCTTGAAGTCAGAGCAAGATTATCTTTTCCATCAGTAATTTCTTCTTCCTCAGGAGGTACATAAGGCTTGATAGGTTCACCAACCTTTTCTTTACCCTTGGATCTTGGATCTATCTGTGGTTGTGATCTAGCCAAAGTTTCTTCAGTATGTATCCTTTCTTTGATCACAATGCCTTTAGGTTTTGGAAGTAACTTTTTACCAGAAGCTTCAGATTTAGATGTGACTTTCTCTGATTTAAGTCTGGCTTCTTCTTCCTTTAAACTTTCCAAGTCCATCCCTGGATTTTCTTGAAGAAATAACTGTCTTGACATTTCCTCATCAAGATCTAGAAGTTCATCAGAACTTATCCTTTTACCAGCAGCAGAACTTATTCTTTTCCCAGTATCAGAACTTGTTCTGTGACTAGCTTGTCTTGATGTAAACCTTCTACCTTGACTATGACCACCACCCATTCCAGAGTTTCCTTGGTCATCTTTTCCATCATCCTTTCCTTGCAGTGACTTGTTGGTTTTGCATTTGGACTTAATTACCTTCTCCCCCTTTTTGGCATCAGCAGGTAATAAAAGAGAGATAAGTAGCTCCACTGAGGTCTGGATTTCAGTAAGTTGCGATTGCTGAGAAGCTTGATTTGTCAGAATTTGATCAATCTGAGCTTGTTGCTTCTCTTGAGTTTTCTCAATATAAGCAACCCTGTCAATGGTAGGTTGGAAGACTTTTTCTTATCAAGTTTCCAAACTTGTTCCTGTTTAATAAAGTTCTCCTGAATCTTGTGTAGCTCTGCATGAGTGTTGGAATGAAGACCTTGTAGATGTTTAGTACTCAATGCAGTGACTCTAAGCTGGATTTTAAAATCATCAGAATGTAACATTTCATCAGCTTTAGTCAAGTGCTCAGCAAGATGTAAAGCATTTGGAACATATGAAACTGAGTTCCATTCCTTAGTCCACTCCTGACCTGCAGGAGTTTCACTCCAAGGTACTGGTGCATCCCTGATAACAAACTCCTTTAGCAGTTCAGACTTAGGAAGAGTCAGTGGAGGAGTATGTCCTGAAGGACCTGCTTCATCAGCATCTACAGTTGTAGCAGCTTCACCAGTATCTCCAACATTTGCAGCATCAGAACTTAAAGTATCTTCTGTATGTGTGATGAGAAGACTAATGTGAAGTGGTTGCATATATAGGCATGAGAATGCCAAGAGACACAAAGATATTGAATGCAGACAGGTAGAATTAATTCTACCTCGTCTCCCTAGACTTTGAAAAAGAATAACAGTCATTGTAAAAGGAATGTGCACATGTAACAAGAGTGAACTGTTCAAGGACGAGTGCCATTATGTTTTAACCATAGACTATTAATCTTCCACTTCAACATTTCGAAATTAATCTGAGACTGTTACCAAATTTTATTCACAGATAAGTCAAGTAAAGGGTTAGACTGAAAAATCAGAACTTAGACCTATACCAGAACTTAACAGTCATCAGAACATAATGTCTTAACTCGAACAAGGAATATCTATCTTAGTAAATACTCATACAAGTTCTTAGTTATGAACGTCAGAACTTAATCATCAGAACGTGTAACTAGAACTTGTCCTCAGAATTTGTGCAAAAGTGTCATAATGACTGTTGATCTAAAATAACATAGACCACCACAGAAATTTCATCATTCATATGGAGTGATGTGTGTGTGCATTAAGCTAAATAACAGACAAAGAGTAAAGTCTGATCTACTTCAGTACATCTTAGAAATAAGTCATAATTAAAATTTTGCTAAAGATCTGTCATTATCCTGAAACCTACTGATAAATGAGTTCATGCATGAGTTCACCTCTACTGTTTTTGTGCTAATTTTATGCATCTTTTGAAATTCTATTTTACAGAGGCTTCTCAGTGTAAGTGAGTCACGACTGTTTATCAGAATTTATGCTATTATCAGAGTATTTCTCCAGTAATCATAGAGTGTGAAAAGTCACCAAGAAAATATTTTGCTTTTCTAATGCATATTTACTTAATACCAGCAATGCACTTGGGTCGTCCCTTTCACATTTTTACTCTAGATCTCAAAGGAGTACCTGATATTATTCTTTGATTATTGTTCTTCTTCTTTTGATAAGTGAGGTTTATCAGCACTTAGTACATTCAGCAGTTTTACTAGAATCAGAACTTAAACAGATGAGTAGCATTATTCTAATTTGTGACTTAGTAATAAGATATACAAAGTAAACTTAACTAAGCTCAGTTATCAGAATTTGCTTGTGTCATAAGATTTCCACAGAAATAATTTCTTCTTTCATGGGATCATTTGTTTATTGAAGACTAGTAGGTCAGTATCTAGCACAGTTATCCTCATAGGATTGAATAGTTACTGAAACAGACATATCACTTATCAGAGTTTAGAAATATATATCAGACAACAGTCAGTACTTAAAGACATTTATCAATTAATGCACAGAATATACAAAGAGATTAATTCTGTAAATACTGATCATAAAGTCTGATAACATAGAACAAGTTTAAGCAGATTTAGAGAAAGAACCTGAAATCATTCCAAGTTCATTTACCAATTTTGAAAAGGTAGCTTCACACAGTGGTTTTGTGAAGATATCTGCTACTTGTTGATCTGTGGGAACAAAATGCAATTCCACTGTACCTTCATCCACATGTTCCCTGATGAAATGGTACCTGATGCTGATGTGCTTTGTCATAGAGTGTTGAACTGGATTACCTGTCATAGCAATAGCACTTTGATTATCACAGTAAATAGGGATTTTGAAATACGTTAACCCATAATCTAGTAACTGATTCTTCATCCAGAGAATCTGTGCACAGCAGCTTCCTGCAGCAATATACTCTGCTTCTGCAGTTGATGTGGAAATTGACTTTTGTTTCTTGCTATACCAAGAAACCAACCTGCCTCCAAGAAATTGGCAGCTACCACTTGTGCTTTTCCTGTCAATTTTGCAACCTGCAAAATCTGCATCTGAGTAACCTATTAATTTAAAATCTGATTCTCTAGGATACCATAATCCTAGATCAGCTGTTCCTTTAAGATACTTAAAGATTCTTTTTACAGCTGTTAAGTGAGGTTCTCTTGGATCTGCTTGAAATCTTGCACAAAGACAGGTAGCAAACATGATATCTGGTCTACTAGCAGTTAGATAGAGAAGTGAGCCAATCATACCTCTGTAATCAGTAATATCTACTGAATTACCAGTATCCTTATCCAGTTTTGTTGCAGTGGCCATGGGAGTGGATGCACTTGAACAGTCTTGCATTCCAAATTTTTTCAGCAAGTTTCTGGTGTACTTAGATTGACAAATAAAAGTTCCTTCTTCACTCTGCTTGACTTGAAGGCCCAGAAAATAACTAAGTTCTCCCATCATACTCATCTGATATCTTGACTGCATTAGGTTGGCAAACTTTTTGCAAAGTTTGTCATTTGGAGACCCAAAAATAATATCATCAACATAAATCTGGATCAAAAGTAAGTCCTTGCCATGGTTGAGATAGAACAATGTTTTGTCAATAGTTCCTCTGTTGAATCCACTTTCCAGAAGAAACTGAGCTAAAGTCTCATACCATGCTCTAGGAGCTTGCTTAAGTCCATAAAGTGCTATATCAAGCCTGTAGACATAATCTGGATGTTTGGAATCTACAAAGCCTGGAGGTTGTTCAACATATACTTCCTCTTCCAATTCTCCATTGAGAAAAGCACTTTTCACATCAATTTGAAAGACAGTAAACTTTTTGTGAGCAGCATAAGCCATGAATATCCTTATGGCTTCTAACCTAGCAACTGGAGCAAATGTTTCATCATAGTCAATTCCCTCCTGTTGAGAATATCCTTTTGCAACCAGCCTTGCCTTGTTCCTTACAATTATGCCATCACTGTCAGTTTTGTTTCTGAATAGCCACTTTGTACCAACAACTGATCTATTCTTGGGTCTTGGCACTAAGGTCCAGACTTTGTTTCTTTCAAATTCATTCAACTCTTCCTGCATTGCTTGCACCCAATCAGCATCTTGAAGAGCTTCTTCCACTTTCTTTGGCTCAGACTGAGAGAGAAAAGAATTGTAAAGACATTCATTCGAAGTACCTGTTCTAGTTCTGACACCTGCCTCAGGATTTCCAATTATTAAATCAGGTGTATGTGATTTTGTCCACTTCCTTGCAGATGGAAGATTTTCTCTAGAACTGGATGCTCCCCCATGATTCATGTTGTCTTCGGTTTCATTTTCTGATGCTCCCCCTGAAACTATGCTCTCTGAGTTGGATCCTTCAGTATTTAGATTTTCAGCACTGTCAGTACTTGGCTTATCAGAACTTGACGAATCAGAATTTGAAGAGCCAGATGTATGTTCTGATGCTTCTTGAGATGTGATAATATCTTGAGAATGCTTCCCCTGCATTGGTGCATCTTCCTTTGACGTAGTCACCAAAGTTTCAATAACATCAGAGTTTAATCCATCAGAATTTACAGTATCAGGACTTAGACTGTCAGGACTTGAGGTATCAGAATATGAATCTTCATTTTCAAATCTCAGCTTATCATGATCAATGCAATCTTCAAGTCCAGTGATCTTCTTGTCATCAAAAGAGACATTGATAGATTCCATGACCACTTTTGTTCTCAAATTATAGACTCTGAAGGCTTTTGTAGAAAGTGGATATCCTACAAAGATTCCCTCATCAGCTTTTAGATCAAACTTGGATAGCTGTTCAGGATGAGTCTTGAGAACAAAACACTTACATCCAAATACATGAAAGTATTTGAGATTTGGCTTTTTGTTCTTCACCATCTCATATGGTGTTTTTCCATGCTTGTTAATGAGTGTTGCATTTTGAGTAAAACAAGCAGTCTGCACAGCTTCAGCCCAGAAATAGGTTGGAAGCTTTGCTTCTTCAAGCATTGTTCGTGCAGCTTCAATTAGAGTTCTATTCTTCCTTTCAACAACTCTATTTTGCTGTGGAGTTCCAGGAGCAGAAAATTCCTGCTTTATTCCATGATTTTTGCAGAACTCTTCCATTATCGAATTCTTGAATTCAGTGCCATTATCACTCCTCAAAATTTTCACAGAATCTTTGATCAATTTATCCAGATGTTTGACATGATCAATCAGGATAGATGCAGTTTCACTTTTTGTGTGCAAGAAATACACCCATGTGTATCTGGTGAACTCATCTACTATGACCAACGCATATTTCTTCTTTGCAATAGACATGACATTCACTGGACCAAATAGATCAACATGAAGTAGATAATAAGGCTCAAGAATTGATGATTCAGTCTTGCTCTTGAACGAAGATTTTCTTTGTTTAGCCTTCTGACATGAGTCACAAAGACCATCAGGAACAAACACTGATTTTGGCAGTCCTCTCACAAGATCTTTCTTGATCAGTTCATTTATCTTGTTGAAGTTTAAATGAGAGAGTTTCTTGTGCCAATTCCAGCTTTCTTCAGTTGAGGCTCTACTCACTAAACAGATTGCAGAACCATCAGAACTTGTTGAAAGCTTAGCTTCATAAATGTTACCACGCCTGAATCCCTTCAGAACAATTTGTCCTTTAGATTTACTAACTATTTCACAATGTTCTGCAAAGAAATCAACATGATAATCTCTGTCACAGATTTGACTTATACTCAGTAAGTTGTGTTTAAGTCCTGAGACCAGAGCTACATCTTTAATAATGACATTCCCAAGATTGATATTGCCATATCCCAAAGTTTTTCCAATGTTGCCATCTCCATAAGAAACACTTGGGCCAGCTTTCTCCACAAAGTCTGATAGCAGGGCCTTATTTCCAGTCATATGTCCTGAACATCCACTGTCCAGAACTAAAATATTTTTCCTGTTGCCCTGCAATCAAAAAGACCACTAATTATTAGTTTTAAGGACCCAGACTTGCTTGGATCCTTTGGCCTTTTTAGGTTTGTTAACATTTGCAGCGGATTTAACATCAGATTTTATGTTAACAGTTTTCTTATCAGAACTTATACTAGAAGGAACAACAGAAACTTTCTTTAAAGAAGGTTTTATTTGATAATAATCATAGTACAAACTATGATATTCCTTACAAGTATAAATGGAATGCCATAAACTACCACAATGAAAACAAGGATTTTGTGGTTTGTATCTAACAGACTGACTCTTAACTCCTGACTTTGTAGATAAGGAGTTAATATTCTTATTCTTCCTGTAAAAAGAAGCCAGATGGTTAGAACTTCCACAGTTATGACATGCTTTCCTAGGAGCATCAGGAACAGATTTATAGTTATTGCTTTTATTCACTCCTTCCTTTCCATTCCTGTTTTTCCTAGGTGATTTTACCTTGTTTGCATTCTTAACATCTTTCAGCTTATGCTTAAGCTGCTTCTTTGTCATTAAGCCTATGTTAACTTCAGCTGTCTTTTCCTGTTTTAGTTTGTCAGAAGCTAATTCCTTTTTAACTTCTGATTTCTCATTTTCGGATTTTTCAGTTACAAACTTAACAGGTTTTAACTTCGGCTTTTGCTTATCAACAGGCTTAATTTCTACAGTTCCTTTTTTATTTTCTCCATAGCCTAAGCCCTCTTTCCAGTTTTCACTGCTTAGCAAATTTTGAGTTGTTTTGCCAGAGTTAGTCCAAGTTCTGATAATCTCTCTCTCCTTTTCTAACTCAGTTTTTAGAGATTCATTCATTTTTAGTACTTCATCCCTAACATAAAAAGCATCATCTCTATCCTTCTGAGTTTGATGAAACATGACTAACTCTTTTTCTAAGAAATCATTTCTTTTCCTAAAAGCAAGATTTTCAGAAGTTAATCTTTCACATGTTAAAGTTTGATCTCTGTAACTAACAAACATGGTTTTAAGATATCTTCTCAACTCATTAATATCATCAGTATGAAAAGCATAAGTAGTCTGAGGTACCTTTATTTCAGCAGCTTCAGAACTGCTCTCAGAACTTGATTTATCAGCATTTGCCATCAATGCATAGTTCTCCTCACTTTCAGAGTCTGAGGTGTCTGTCCAGCTTTTCTGCTTTGTGACAAGAGCTTTGCCTTTGTCATTCTTGGTCTTCTTGCAATCAGGAGATATGTGGCCTTTCTCACCACAATTATAACATTTAACATTAGTGTAATCTCCTCTGTCAGACTTTCCTCCTCTTCCTTCAGATCTTCTGAAATTTTTCTTATCAGAACTTATGCCTTTCCTGGAAAACTTCTTTCCCTTCCTGAACTTCCTGTATGCAATCTTTGTGATTCCTTTCACCATAAGAGCACACAGCTTCTTCATCTCCTCAGAAACAGGCAAGCTTTCAGAATCTGAGTCATCATCACTCTCAGAACTTGATGACTCAGTATCAGATTTTATGATAAGAGCTTTACCCTTATCTTTCTTTGAGGAAGGTGGTTTGGGGGATTCCTCTTCAACCTTGAGAGCAACTGTCCTTGACTTTCCTCCTTTCCTCTTGCTTCTTTGTTCCATCTCAAGTTCATGAGTCTTGAGCATTCCATAGATTTCATCAAGAGTTGTTTCATCAAGATTGTAGTTGTCTCTTATTGTTGTTGCCTTCAAATCCCAACATTCAGGAAGAGCTAACAGGAATTTGAGGTTTGTATCTTCAAGATCATACTCCTTATTTACTAATGACAAGTCATTCAAGAGTTTGACAAATCTATCATATACATCAGTCAATGACTCATTAGTCCTAGAGTCAAAGTGTTCATACTCTTGAGTGAGTATTGTCTTCCTGTTCTTCTTAACTGTTTCAGTTCCTTGACACCTTGTCTCCAGTGCATCCCATATCTCCTTAGCAGTCTTGCAGTTGATTACCCTGTTTGACATTACATTATCAATGGCACTATGCAATAAGTGACGTACCTTGGCATCCTTAGCAATAGATGCTATATCTTCAGCAGTGTAATCATTCTTTTCCTTTGGTACGGTCATTGCTGCTTCACCTGCAACTACAACAGCGAGCTTGGTAGGTTTGTGAGGCCCTTCCTTGATTCTATCAAGGTATTCTGGATCTGTTGCTTCCAGAAACATGGTCATCCTTACCTTCCATATGGGATATTCAGATGGTCTCAATATGGGAACTCTGATAGTCTCATATCGACTCTGAGTTGATGTCTTTGATGATTCCTCAGTTTTGGTAGGCTTAGTTGGAGTTTCTGTGTCAGACATGATTGTGTTTGGATCTTTAACTGTATGTGTGTTAACAGATAGCTCTGATACCACTTGTTAGGTCACACTTTCACTGTAGAGGGGGTGAATACAGTGTTTATTACAATCAAATCAAACTTCAAGAACTTATGTAACAGAAAACAAACTTTATTTAAACAATAAACTCTGTTACAATCTGGAACTGTTATCTCTCAGTGATGAACAAAATATCACGAGAGCTGCTAGGGTTATAATAAATAATATTCTCGATAATGATAACACTTATAGTGTAAACCCTATGTCTGTGTTTATATACTACACAGTTACAAGATATTCGCTAATTGATATGGAATATAATTCTGCTTCCTAAAATATATCAATCAGATATCTTCTATTCCAAGTATTCCATTCTTCACGGAATTCCTTCTTCATGCATATCTCTTCTTATGTTTATCTTGATCTTCTTAACTTTAAACAGCTACTGTCCTTATCTGATCGTC
Source organism: Apium graveolens (assembly GCF_009905375.1). Classification (NCBI taxonomy): domain Eukaryota; kingdom Viridiplantae; phylum Streptophyta; class Magnoliopsida; order Apiales; family Apiaceae; genus Apium; species Apium graveolens. The sequence continues at coordinate 44,793,224 of NC_133647.1, read as the reverse complement.
CTTCAGCACTTAAGTTCTGATATCTATCTCCTGATAACATAAGTACTGATATCCCTTAAGTTCTGAATTCCAGTATAAGTACTGATCAGTTAAGTACTGATTTGTTCTGTTCAAATAAGATCTGAAATCTAAACATAAAACATATTAGCCATGACATTATCAAATATATCTAACATAAAATTTGCTCAACAAGTCCGCAATATATATAAACAATGTTAGAGTAATTTAAATGAACCGGTAACCTGGTTATATCTGCAAAGATATAATCTTGCAAGAGAAGAATGAATGCCATTATCAACGACTACAAATGAACTAAACTGGACACAAGTTTGCACTTATACCCTGCTGATTAGTCAGGATACAGTGCAGATCTAAATCTCACTATATAGATCCAGTGGGGTACCCAGGCTCTACGGCCCATCTCAAGGATCCGGTTAAATCTCGGTCCTTAGGATCACGTGTAAACTTAATCCCAAACATCACTATCAAGTCCATAGAGGAGCAACCGGAACAATCGTTATGCTTTGATATATTCCAACACCAGAATATACCAATATGTATGTATAACTATTGGAATATGAATAGAGAATTTAACGGAAAAAGAGAAATCAGGAATCGAAATGAAATGTGATTGAAAGAATAACAGTTATGTATCAGTGTTTATGAATCTGAATTAAAAGAGTGCAAGTGTGATGAGAATCTGAAGAAATGTCACTATTCTGAAATTAGAATAGGGGAAAAACTTGCCTTTCACGCGATTCACTCCAAGTACTTCACCGTCATCTATCACCGGCTTGACTCGCCTTGCTGGCTTTGCTTCTATCAAAGAAATAGACTTATTTAGTCATCTCGTATCTTCAACATATCTCAAACCGACTCCACATAGCTCCTAGCGTCTACCCATTCGCGTATTATTGACTCATATACCATTTATTAACAGATAGGACTCGATTAACCACATAATACACATAAGCACATAAGCCACATAGTCATTTCAAGTTAAAAATAATTTTTAGAATCGAAAGCGACTCGATGTTTGCTTAATTGATCATTATCTGACTCGTTTCCTATTTTTCGGGTTTTATCGGGCTCGTCCCTATACGCGATAAGGCCTATAATTAAATAAATATCAAAAGTCAACTAGTTTCTAAAAGAAATTAGGTTTTAAATTTTTAATGAAAACAACTCATTTTTCTGAGTCAAAAGGCTTTCGTTTCGCTCGAATTGGATAAACGATTCAATTAATATCAAATAATTACAAATAAATCAATTGATTATTTAATGAAAATAATTATTACTAATTATCAAACCCTAAAAATATTTTTAAATAATTATTTGAAAAAAAATCAGAATTAAAAAATAATTTTTCTATAATTTTTAGAATTAAAATAAATTTATTATGATTTATTGAAAAAATTTTGATTAATTATCAAAATAATTAATCATTTTAAATAATTAATAAATAATAAATAATTAAAGAAATAAATAAATCTGATTTTTTAGAAAATATTTCAGAATTATTTATAATATAAATCAATTAATAATTTAACTAATCAATTTATAAAATAAATAAAACTGATTTTATAATTAATAAAAATAAAAATAAAAATAATTTTTCAGAAACACTTGTCAGAATCCAATCTCTGACAAAATTGGATCAAAACCGGGTAATCCAATTGGGTCAAAATCCGGGTCGTGAAGAACACACCGTATTTTGCCCAGAAACCGGCCACTAGAGCATATTCCAGCGAGCCATTTTCAGGCCAAAAACGGAACCGTTTGGTTCGTTTTTAAGTTGGTATCAATTCTAGATTAGTTTGGCAATCTATTCCCAGCCACAACATCACGGAATAACCCTTGGGTCACCTTCTCCGATCAAACCGACTTCATCTCCGGCGAAGCATCGATTTTCTTCATTTGTATATGAAACCTTGATTTTAATAGCTCAAATCAAAGCTTGTTCATCACGGAATCAAACCCCTAACACCCTATATACCTCAGCTTTCTCAAAATAAAAAACATATAAATCAAAATTGAGTATAAATCCTAGGAATCGAACTATCATTCACAACTATCGTTTGTTAAATTAACTATCAGGAATCGATCAGAAATCATTAGGCAAAGCTATTCATAACACCAATTTCAACAAATAACCCCAGAATCAAAAAGTATCAAATCGGGTATAAACCCTAGAAATCGAAAATCAAAAACAACAAATCAAAACTTGAAATTGATGGCAAAAACAGAAAGAACATATCAAAATCTGTGTTTTGAGCACTTGAACTGCTTGATTTGGTATAGAAATCAGATCAAAATCAACGTTTGATTGTGCAACCCGAATTCAAAACCCGACCCGGTTCTTGAGAGAATTTGCAGATTTTTCAGAATTTTTATAATTAATTAATAACAATTAAAATAAAATTAGGCTATTTATAGTAGGTAAAATAATACTCCCTCTGTCCCATTGAATTTTATACATTACTTTTCGGCACGCTTTTCAATGCTCATTTAAAACATAATTCCATAATATTTTTTTATAAATTTTTTTTTCTGTATAAAAGTTTCATGTTTAAACTTTTATTCAAAAAAAATTTTGAAAAAAATATTACGGAACTATATATTATAGAGGTCTCGAAATGCGTGCAAATAGTAAACGTATAGAAATCAACGGGACGGAGGGAGTACTCCTTAATAAAATTATGGCCATAATTATACATTTATTAAAATTAATTGGCCCCTTTTTTATAATTTTTGAGTATTAAATTTTAATTTTAAATAATTTATATATACAATATATATGCTAAAATTTCCCAAATATTGTGAATAATTCAAAAATACAAAAAAAATGGTATAAATGAAAGTCCTATAATTTTATAAAAATAAAAATTTGATTTTTATGGGGCTTTTAATACCCAATGGGGCCCGGAAAAGTCATTTTTCGCGAAACGAGAAAATTTATAAAATATCTAGATGTTCAGAATAACACGATGGTGCAAGCTGTTTGATGAAAAATAGAGCCCATTATTTTATTTGAAATATCAGCTATAAAATCATAGTTTAGGTCTTATAACTTTTGATACGAAAGCTGTAACTTCAAAAATAAAATATCCGAGAAATACCCTGAAAATACCCGAACGATACAGAATACACATAGCACGTAACAGTTAGGATTTTATAGCTAATTACACATAAATGACATATTAAACACATAATTTATTATAAATATGATATAATACAAGCGTAATTTATATTAGTGCCATTTTATTGTCCACTTGATCTCAGAATTCTACGTCAAGCTAGCAACGTAAACCAATACTTCTTGGGAGGAAACCCAAGCTTGTTGTATATTAGTAGGTAGAAAAGAAGATAGAAGGAAGAAAAAACTAGAAGAAAATACAAAAAAAATCAGAAAATCAGAAAACAAGGGATTTTTCCAGGAGCACGGCGCTTCCGCGCTGGGAAGCGGGGCGGCTGCACTGAATCAACAGAAACACGGCATGCCTGCGCTCCCATATGGGGCGGCCGCGCTGGTCCCCAGAAAAAAATATAAAAATCCGAATTTCAGAAGAAAAAAGAGTTTCCCACATGAGTTCTACAATCTCTTTTACCCGATTTTTACTCCTAACAACACCCCATTATCCCCACTAAACCCATAATCATATCCCACTTCTATTTTAAACCTAATTCTAATTATCTATATATATACACTTATATACATCCATCTCCATCACTTTTATTCTCTTAAACCCTAAATCTCTCTACACACCTTTCATATCTCACTTAATTAATTCCAATGGCACCAAAGAGAGCCCGTACTCAAGTAAGCAGCAGCACTAACCCCGCCTCCTGACACTCCACCCGCGGAGGGTGATGATCATTCTTCTTCCGGGTAGGTATGCCTTGATTCCTTACTATTACATTCATTGAGGGCAGAGAAATTTTTAAGTTTGGGGGAGGTAGTTAAGGAATATTTATGTGTGAGTCCATTTGGATGCATATTAATGATAGTTTAGTTCATATAGTTTGCATATTTGTCATATAGTTATTTGTTTTTATTTTTATTTTGCGTATTCGTTATCATGTTAATATGTTGCATATAGTTGCATTGGCATTATATCATGATTCGTTAAGTTTGCATTTCCGATTAATTTGTGATGTTGATTCGAGTGTAGTGATGTCGTATAGAGGAATGTTAAGTACTAACGAATTGATTTGCACGCTAGAAACAAGGAAATTTTCACTAACTCTTATAGGTTGTTTGAGTGCTAGATCATGATCATGACTTGTTTGTTGACGAGGTTTATTCACTTGTTTATGTCTAGAATTTATGCTATTCTCTTAATGACGAAAGAACATGGATTTTTTTTAAACTGCAGAAAACTTGGATTTCAATGCTAGTTGGGCTAGGTGTCAAATGGCAAGTAGCCGGCTCATATTTATATGAGTAGTTTAGGGTTGAGCGAGATGGAGTGAAACACACTCGTTCAGAAATTGTTGAAAAAAAGAGAAAAAGAAGAAAAAAAAAGCAAAAAAATATGTTATGCATAATTGATCACGAGTGGGCTCTTTAGTACTTGAGTTATTAAGTTCTAGGGGATTTTGTGCCTAGTGACCTAAGGCTTTTATAGTCTGGGATTCGCTAACCTAACGCTCGCTACATGGGTTTTATTGCATAAGTCTTTTGTGGACCTCGCTCATTGTACGATCAAATAAGCATGTATGTTTTTTGTTATGTATTATCAATAAAAGCATGAATCCTTGTATAACTCTGATAAAATTGAATTTTTGTCAGTCGTTTTGAGTTTATCGTTTATTCTATTTATAACCTTGTGATTGTGTTGATGAGAGGTGAGTTATGATTATTGATCTAGTTGCAAGAGTATATTTGTTAACCAATTGCACACACGCACGTTTCTGGTTTGTGAGTTGATTTGTGGGATTTGATTGAACTTTGTGTGAAAAATTACATTTATTGAGATGTTGCTTATTGGTTGGTTTAGTTATTCTGAGGGGATCATTGCATTCATGTTAGTTGCATTCATGCATTTTTATTTCTTGTTTTTGAGTCTGTTATGCTTGAGGACAAGCATCGATTCAAGTTTGGGGGTGTGATAGGTGGCATTTATATCCACTTAGAATGCTTCGTAAAGGCCCGAATTGGTGTTTTGTACTCAAGCTACTTGTGTTTTTGATGTGTTTTTGTAGTGTTTTGCATTTCAGGGCATATTCGAAAGAAGGAATGGATTTTGCAAGTTTTATGCTTAAAAGAGTGTTAGGATGGAGCCTCGGTCGATTGCCCAAAAAAAAACCAGCAAGTGAAGTCAAGAGAACAGAAGAAAATTAGTTTTTCCAGGAGCTCAGGGCGGGCACGCCAGTCTTCAGGGTGGCCACACTCACTTAATAGAAACCCAGGGCGGCCGCGCTAGGTCGACTTTTCAGAATCCTGATGCTAATAGAAGATTGATTTGCTGGACTCCTGACCTGTTGGGTTGCTATAAAAAGACTCTTAAAAAGATATTTTTCAGATAGAAGAGCAAGGAGAGAGCATGAAGAAGACCCAATAGCACAATACAACGAAGGAAAAAAGATCTTATTTTTTACTTGTGATTCTTTGCTTAAGTTGTAATCTTGAATGCTTGTTTTCTTTGTTGTTTGAACCTAATACTCTCGTTAACGTACTTTGTTATTATTATTCAATTTATTAAGGACCTACTTTATCGTAGTTTATTTACCATGCTTTCAATCGAACCCATGGTGACGATGAGTTTGGTTATGAACTAATCGTTATCATGGGGTTCTAACGGATTTACTTATAGATTTCTATAATTAATTGTTTCGATACCTAAGTGTGTGGTGATTATATGATATCCTAGTATTGGTTGTTGTTAGGTCCCGAATTATCGTAGAGGGGGGGGTTGAATATGATAATCACTAAATTAAAAATTCTTTCGAATCTTTAGCGGGTTTAGATGTAGTGCTCAGTTAGTGGTTTTGTGTTCTTGAGGTGAATAGTGTTTGGAGCAATATAAAATAAGGAATACAAGATATTCGGGGAAGTATATATTCATATATAAATCCTCGAGTGGGGTTGCTACACTCCGGTAAATAAATTAACCAGCTACAATTTAAGAACAATAAAGTTCCTAGCTTCTACAAAGATTTACAAATCAAATCCTATACAATGATCTAACTTTTGTTTGTCTAAGGATTTAATTACCGGGTAACGATTATAATGCCCCTATGAATATACAAGAATTAAATCGGGCATTATAACGTTACTCCGGTGAGAAGATTAACGAATTTACAATGTGCCCGGAGCTTCTCTGTATTTTCTTTGCTGCTTGTTTTATCTCCTCTTGTTGGAGAAGAAGATAAAACTCAGAACAATACAACTCTTGTTTCTGCATCAAAGTGTAGACTATTATATCAATCAAAATGTGAGATTGAATATTGACCACACAAATAAATTGATTGTTCAATAAAGTAGTGGGTGAGGAGTTTGTGGCGACCAAGGTAATACAAGCTCTGTGGCGACCAAGAGTACAGGATCTTGCCTTAGAATAATTTTGAGCTCTCACTTTCGACCAGGGTGTTTATTTTCCTTAGCTTTTCTTCGCGTGTTACTCTGTGTAGCGACCACAGGAGGTACAGGAGGGAGTTAGCTGATTACTTCTATGCCGACTACTACTATACTAGTACAACAAATGTACTTAGTTTACTTATCTTAACTAAAACAAAACAAACCCGGATTTCCTTTTGTTTTGATTTTATCCATTCCCTTTTTTATTATTTTCTTTTTTTCTTTCTCTTTTTCTTTTTGATTTCTTTTGATTTTCTTTTCCTTTTTCTTTGTTTTTTATTTTTCTTTTCTTTTAAGTTTAAATTTTAAATAAATTAATTTATTAAATTAACTTAAATATAACTTATATAAAATAAACTAATTTAGATTTATCAAATAAACTTTATTTAAAGTTTATAAATAAATCATTTTAAGTTTATTAAATAAATTATATAGAAGTCCACTAAATAAATTTATTTAAGTTAATAAATAAACTTTGAACTTCGTCAATCCATTGAGTTGTTTAGCTGTATGCCCTGCACACCTCTTCTCGTACTTTAATAGATAAACGTTCGATCCAAGTATGTTCCTCAACTTAACAATCCTTCTATAAATAATACCCAGATTCCTTTCACGAGCTGTTGACGCCTAGTGCAACTGGTCTGGTTCACAGACGACTAACCTCGATTCAGCTGTTCACGAGCTGTTGTTCCTCTAGCACTGAACTGAGCTTCAAGTAGTTTCATCTTCATTTCCTTGGTTCTTCAAATCTCTGTCGGATAATACTTCTCAGTCTTGAAGTAATCATCAGCAGCTTCTTTTGTACAACCATATTTCTTTTTGAGAAGCACATATCTCTCTTGCTTCTCCCCCTATGGGAATCAACTATTTAAAGGAGATCACCTTCGTTTACCACCTCTCCCGTACAATAGGATCCGCAGATACAAACCAATGGTACTCCCCTTTTGGAAAACAGCTTCTCCCCTTATTAAGAATAGTGATGAACCAAACCACTTCTTCTGATCATTAGGAAATCACCTTCGTATTTACCACCTCTCCCATACAATAGGCTCCGTATTTACAAACAACAATGGTGTTGTGGTTATTTGCTTTACCTTTTTCCTCCTACCTCCTATTCCTCCCCCTTAGTTGAGGAATCCTCCAAACTATTACTTAAGCTTTTATCTCCCCTTAAAGAAGGAATGTATGCTAACATCTGAAGGAGTTCTCATATTTTACTTGGTTGGAAAAAAATAACAAGTCAGAGCCTAATCAACCATGTCCCTTTAAATTCTGTAAAATGGCTTCACTGTTGATCATCATGTTCACCAATCTTCCTTACTCCTTATACCTCCCAAATGTGAGATCACCAATTGTTACTAATTGTTTGCTTGTTAGGTCCCGAAGTATTCTTATCCAATCTTTAAATGTTAGGTCCTTAAGAGTTAGGTTCCAATCATAAATAGATTCGAGACCCGAAGTATCAAGAACCATGTTTAGGGATAGGGAATGGGATATGGTGTTTCTCCTTCTTCCTTACTGTGAGTGTGCGATTCTGTTTTGTGTACCTCACATGTGTTTCACTCTTCTCTCCACTCATGTTTACACTCATTCTCAGAAGTGTATCACTCCTCTCATAGCTCCAAAATCCAGCTGTACCTACAAGGAAAATCACCTTAGCCATCCTTAAGGAGGTCACAGGTGGTGCAATGGGAGTTCGCAAATCCTCATCCTTGTTAGACTCGTCGGAAGAATCTGAGTTATTATCTACAAGTTGCTAGTTTCCCTTCTAGGGTTCCAGATTTGAACTCTGGGAAGGTAAACAATGATCCAAAGAATTTAGCATAAAGATCAAAGTTTCCTTCTAATATCTGTGAAGATATTTCCATGTAACTCATCAACTAAATCTGAATCATTGTCAACAAGTTGTCAATCTACACCTATGTCAGATCCACTATCCACAGATGCATCCAGGGGATTTAAGCCTGGGGAGGTAGACACTGACTACTGAGATATGGCTATTGGATCAGTATCCTCTCCTAACACCTGTAAAGGTAATTGTTCCATTAAAGAACCTTGAGCAATCGATTCTGACCTTAAAATGGTCGAAACTCTTATTTCCATCAACTCTTCCTTTGTGTGTATAACCTATCCTTATGCATCAAGAATTGTTTATGTTTGAGGTGGTGACACTACATCGGATACCCTGGACGACAGGTGAATTTCAATAGATGCACCCTGTTGAGAGGATGAATCTAGTAATTGTTTCTGTGCCTTTTCAGCCATTACGTCTTTTTGAGAAGATGTATGGGGTCTAGCAGTTGCCTTGGTTTAAATACTACTCATCTTTGTAGGAGACAGAGCTGCTGGGTTGACTTCAGAACCTTCCTTATGTGGTGCACTAAGGCACTTTCTCCCTCACGCTCATTCATGCTTCATTTTAGGGGTAAGAGAGTGTTGGTTGGTTCAGTTTCTGTGTTGGTCTTTACAGTCTGGGATAGATGTTGTGGGTTTTCAACCTCATGACTATCAAATGAAAGAAGGCCATTGGAGGCTGAACCTGTATAACAGAGCATATGGCAATATAGAGATAAAATGCACTTAAGATCTATAATGAATGAACATTATGCATTTAATCTATTGAAAGAAATGATGTACAATAGTGATTTTAAAAAGATTTTAGTAAAATAAGCAATCAGCACTGTAGAAAGAAGTTTGATTTTCTCATAAAACTGTTCGACTGCACAATTCTGTTTTTATGCCTAAAAGATAAATGATTTGATAAAACACAGACTGATGACCTAGCAGTATTAAGAAGAGAAAGAAAGATTTTGTCTTTCAAGATGAATGAGTTTTTGTAAAAGCATTGATCACTTAGGGTAAAGTCTAAGCAATTCTCATTCATATCAAAAGCTCCATAATCTATCTTTATAAAATTATTACCAACCATATTGTTTATTGATAAATAATCTTAATAAGAAGGACTATGCTACTGATTTCAAATTATAGTGAATATGTCAGATATAACAACTCATATAAATCCACTAGAACTTAAAATCTCACAATTATCTGCAATAAAATATTAACAATATATCATTGTCTGATACTTGTCAAGTACTTTGGATACCAATAATTATGCTGCATCTTATTTTAAATATTAAAATAAGATATCAATGAATTAAATACCAATTATCTATAAAAAAAGACATCAGCATTCAATTTCATATATCATACAATTGTTAACTCCTAACAACTTTAGTATCTCAAACAATACGGGTTCGATAAATAAAGCAACATTAACCAACATTGTCTTGTTTGCAATTTTAGAAAAATATTCTAAGTTCCATATACTTTGATCCACTAAGTATTACATCTATATCAAAGTATTTAGGAATTTGCAAGTAAGTATAAAAATTATTTTAAGTTGACAACATATGATTACTTCTAATAATGCAATCAAACATTTTAACCATAGTTGTACTTGAGAAAATTTTCCACACTTTGTATATTAGTACAAAAGACTGAAGATAAACATTGATTACTTAGAGGAGTTCTAAATAATACCACAAATACTAATACTTCACAATTAGTTCATAGTTGAACTCTTAACTAAATATCATTAACTGATGTAAGTCAAGAATTTGCATACAACTAATCATACTACAATCATATTCTGATTTTAGTAAATTCTTGAGATGTAATCATTGCTAAATTCACTAAAACCAAAATCTCATAATTAACTTATAACACATAAGTTATAATCAATTTACTAGATATCAATTGTTGACATATTTAGTTATAATCATTCATGCTGCTTATTTATTTTAAGTTAGTTTGAATTATGGAGCAAATAAAATCATTGAATTGCTTCAATTTCCATAATCCAAACTACCCAAAATAGATATTGAATAAATAAATACTAAATATCTATGAGTTAGATACTAGCACTTAAATATTTATAATTATCCTTGAATGATCACCAAAAGGATATATGACTTATATACATGGCAATCACTCTCTGGATAATTAGTAATTTTAGAAATACTTTCTAAACATATAAAATATTGAGAGTTTTATACATCACTTAGAAAATACTTCAACTTTAAATATTAGTGATTTTAGAAATAAGCATTGATTACTTAGAACAAAAATTCTAAATAATATCACTAATACTAAAAGTATCACAATTATTTGTACATATTACAAATAACTATGCTGCATATTATTCTAATATAATTTAAATTATGAGACTGATATGGAATGGAATTGTCTACCATTATAATTTAAATCAATTAAAATAATATTCAAACTTAATCCTATAATACTTAACTACCACAAATGTATATGACATTGTAATCATGATAATCAAGATAGTAGCACTAAGTACGAGGTACTGGATTACTGATGAATTCACAAATCCTTTAAATATTGAAGATTTAATACTGGTGAACTTATATTAAGAATTCCTTACAGATGGGATTTCCAACTAATATGCAATAAATGATATCCCACACTTACAAACCAGTCTTGAAAAATTAACTTAACAAGTGATTTAATAAGTTGTTGTGGATATGTTGTGAACTTGATGATTTCATTAACAAAACACCTTAGTAGATTTTACTTAGTGAAAAATGTAGCACTCGACGGATAAGGAATATAGTCCCGACGGATGACTCAATATAGTCCCGACGGATGATGATTAATTATCCATCGAGTGAGTAGCTTGTGTAATAATGAGTCTATAGAACATTTCTGCATACACCTTGTTTAGATTCTGTAGTAGTACTCAAGTCATGTTGACTTTAAATAGATATGCAGAATAGGTTGATTAATTGTACATAGATGATGTCTTGTAATTCTGCATAAATGAAATAAAGTCAAGTGCCAGATAGCTACCCGACAGATAAACAACAATGCCACTCGACGGATGATCAGCAAGGCAACTCGACGGATGATCATGTACCCGACGGATAATCAATTCAAACATCTGTTGCTCTAAAACCCAGTTGAATAGGCTTCCACATTCCTTTTGCATACACTCGAGATTTAGAACTTGCCATGCTAGCATAGGTTCATGTACGAGTCTGCATGATTAGTGGGTAACTCTAACCGTTTTATTCTCCCTGTATAATCAAAAGGAATAACTTGTTCTTAAATTATTATGTTGTCAATTTCTGTAGACATATAGGGACTTAACATAATTGATGCCTATTCAACTTCTATCTTAATTGTGGATGTTTGGTAGAATGGTATTAGTACAATGAAAGTTGGTTTTTATCAGTTTCGTGTTATTCGATTAATATCATCGTTGTTGCATGCTAAGGGTAATAACAATGACTACTGAAGGAAGTAGTAATGAAGTTGTGATCTCATGAGTGTTTTAATATTGTTAATTCTAAGTGTTAATTAAGTGTTTAATTCTAGTAGATAGTTCATAATTAGTTAATCAAATCTAAGTGTTATTGTCTTAACATTGAGAAGTAATCATACATTGGTGAGTGAGTTTAATTGAACATAATTAGTCTGACTTTCTGTGGGAACGAATTAGAAAGTATTCTATATTACTTGCGAACGCGTATACTTGTGTGAATTTAGCGCGTGTTTTCGCCCTAACAAGTTTTTGGCGCCGCTGCCGGGGACTCGGCGTATTTGTTTAGTTTATGTACTTACCATCATTGGTCGTTAGGACTCAGTGATTAAGACGTGTTACTTATTGTTTCCGGTTGTGTTTCAGGTACTTTAGCGAGCGTTTATGCAAACTTGTTCTCGTACTCGCAAGAGGACTTTAGATACAGCTGAGGAGACAGACGAAGTTCTTGATATTCCGGAGAAGATAGACTTTGAAGATTCAGATTCAGGAAGTGAGCAGAAAGAGCCAGTAATCATGGTTGATCGTATTGTTCCGGCAGATCCAGCACTTATGGACTTTTCTCGGCCTAAAATTGATGACTTTCAGTCAAGCATTCTTCATCCGGCTATCCAAGCTAACACCTTTGAAATCAAGCCAGGCACTATTCAGATGGTACAGAACTCTGTTTCTTTCGGAGGAGCTGCGACTGAAGACCTCAACATGCACATAAGGAATTTTGTCGAGATCTATAGTACTTTCAAATATAATGGTGTGACTGATGAGGCTATCAAGCTGAGGCTTTCCCATTCTCACTGAGGGATAAAGCTAAGGACTGGTTACATTCTGAACCAGCTGGGTCCATCACTACTTGGCAAGATCTTGCGTAAAAGTTTCTGGTGAAGTTTTATCCAATGGCCAAGACTGCTGCTATGAGGAGTGCTCATACTCAGTTTGTGCAGCAACCTACAGAATCTATGTGCGAAGCTTGGGAATGCTACAAGGAAATGTTGAGAAAATGTCCACATCATGGAATGCCCGATTGGATGGTGATCACTGGTTTCTATAATGGTTTAGGGGCCCAATCTCGGCCCATGCTCGATGCAGCAGCTGGAGGCGCCTTGTGGGCCAAAAGCTATACTGAGGCTTATAATCTTATTGAGACTATGGCTGCAAATGAGCATCAAAACCCAACTCAAAGGATGATGTCTGGGAAGGTAGCAGGTATTCTGGAAGTCGATGCAGCCACCGCTATTGCCGCGCAGCTCCAAGCGTTGTCTATGAAGGTCGATTCTCTAGCTACCTATGGAGTCAATCAAATAGCTATGGTCTGTGAGCTTTGTGCAGGTTCTCATACTACGGATCAGTGTTCTCTTGTTAACAAATCTGTTCAGTATGTGAACAATTATCAGCGACAACAGTAGCTTGTGCCAGCTACTTATCATCCTAACAACAGAAATCATCCATATTTTAGTTGGGGTAATAATCAGAATGCTATTCATCCACCATATCAGCAAGGTGTGAGTAAACAGTTCAATCCACCTGGATTTCAGCAACCACAGCAGTATGCTCAAAGGCAATCATATCCTCAACAGGGAGGTGCAGCTGCACCCACTAGTGCTGATTTTGAGGAACTTAAGCTGTTATGCAAGAGTTAGGTGGTGTCGATCAAGACCTTGGAAAATTAAATCGGTCAAATAGCCAATGCAGTGCTCAATCGCCAACCTGGCACACTTCCTAGTGACACGAAAGTGCCAGGCAGGAAGGAAGCTAAAGAGCAAGTCAAGGATATTACCTTAAGGTCTGGGAAAGTTGCTGATGCTGAAAAGGTAAAAGAAGGAGAAGCTGAAGTTGGAGATGAAGAAGTTAAGAAAAAAGAGAAAGCGGCGGAACCAAGGAAGACTACTGTTGAACACACTCTGCCTGAGGGTAATACAGGGGAGAAATAGCTCTATCCTCCACCACCTTTCCCTAAGAGATTGTAACAACAAAAGCTGGATAAGCAGTTCAGTAAGTTTATGGAGGTGTTCAAGAAACTTCACATCAATATACCTTTCGCTGAGGCTCTGGAGCAAATGCCTAGTTATGCGAAGTTTATGAAGAGTATTCTTTCAAGGAAGGTGAAACTGGATGACCTTTAGACCGTTGCTCTAACAGAAGAATGCAGTGCTGTGCTGCAGCAAAAGTTACTTCCAAAGCTTAAAGATCCAGGTAGCTTCACCATTCCTTGCACCATTAGCAAGTTATCTTTTGACAAATGCCTTTGCGATTTGGGAGCAAGCATCAATCTGATGCCGTTGTCAATCTTTAAAAAGTTGGATTTGCCTGATCCAAATCCCACCTACATGTCTCTACAATTGGCTGATCTTTCTATTACTTACCCAAGAGGCATAGTGGAGGATGTACTAGTCAAGGTGGATAAGCTCTTCTTTCCTGCAGATTTTGTTATTCTGGATTTCAAGGAAGATAAGAAGATTCCCATAATCTTGGGAAGACCTTTCTTGGCTACTGGCCGTACCTTGATAGATGTGCAGAAAGGTGAACTTACGATGAGGGTGCAGGATCAGAATGTGACCTTCAATGTATTCCAAGCAATGAAATTCCCTACAGAAGATGAGCAGTGCTTAAAAGTGGATTTGATTGATTCCGCGGTTACTTCAGAACTCGATCATATGCTAATGTCTGATGCATTAGAAAAGGCCTTAGTGGGGGATTTTGACAGTGATGATGAGGATGGCAATGAGCAATTATAATATCTTAATGCTTCTCCCTGGAGGGGAAAGCTGGACATGCCGTTTGAATCTCTTGGTACTTCTGACCTCAAAAATGCTAAAAGAAAGCTCAAACCATCAATTGAGGAAGCACCCACCTTGGAGCTTAAGCCATTGCCTGAACACTTGTGGTATGCTTTTTTAGGTGATGCATCTACATTACCTATTATTATTGCATCTGACCTTTCAGGTAGTGAGGAGGACAAACTCTTAAGGATTTTGAGAGAATTCAAATCGGCTATTGGATGGACCATAGCAGACATCAAGGGGATCAGCCCTTCATATTGCATGTATAAGATTCTGCTCGAGGAGGGTAGTAAGCCAACTGTTGAGCAACAGCGCAGACTTAATCCTATCATGAAAGAGGTGGTCAAGAAAGAAATTCTGAAGTGGCTGGATGCAGGAATCATTTATCCTATCTCTGACATTTCTTGGGTGAGCCCCGTGCAATGTGTGCCTAAGAAATGAGGTATTAATGTGGTAGCAAATGAGAAGAATGAGCTCATCCCCACTCGAACAGTCACAGGATGGAGAGTATGCATGGACTACTGAAAGTTGAACAAGGCCACGAGGAAGGATCACTTCCCTCTTCCGTTTATTGATAAGATGCTTGACAGGTTGGCTGGTCATGAGTATTATTGTCTTCTGGATGGCTACTCGGGGTATAATCAGATTTGTATTGCACCAGAGGATCAAGAAAAGACTACCTTCACTTGTCCATTTGGCACGTTTGCCTTTCACATAGTTTCGTTTGGGTTATGTGGCGCACCGGCCACTTTTCAGAGATGTATGATGGCTATATTCTCTGACATGATTGGCAATAATGTTGAGGTGTTCATGGACGACTTCTCCGTCTTTGGACATTCGTATGATGAATGTTTGAATAATCTTCGTGACGTGCTCAAAAGGTGTGTGGAAACTAATTTGGTGCTCAATTGGGAAAAATGTCATTTTATGGTGTGTGAAGGCATTATTCTTGGGCATAAGGTCTCTAGCAAGGGTCTTGAGGTGGACAAAGCCAAGGTGGGAGTCATTGAAAATCTTCCACCACCTATTTCTGTGAAATGAATCCGTAGTTTTCTTGGTCATGCGGGTTTTTATCGGCGTTTCATCAAGGACTTTTCGAAGATATCTAAGCCGCTGTGCAACTTGCTTGAGAAGGATGTGTCTTTCAAATTTGATGATGAATGTTTGACGACATTCGAGACTCTTAAGAAGAGTTTGATCACTGCACCAGTTATTACAACACCAAATTGGACAGAGCCTTATGAGATGATGTGTGATGCGAGTGATTATGCGGTAGGCGCAGTTCTTGGGCAGCGCAAGAATAATCTCTTTCATATGGTCTACTATGCTAGCAAGACCTTAAATGGGGCCCAAATGAACTACACCACTACTGAGAAGGAGCTTTTGGCTATAGTCTTTGGTTTCGAAAAATTTCGATCTTATCTGCTTGGGACAAAAGTGACAGTATTCACTGATCATGCGGCCATTCGCTATTTGGTTTCCAAGAAGGATTCGAAGCCGAGACTCATTCGTTGGGTGCTCTTACTACAGGAATTTGAGTTAGAGATCAAGGATCGAAAAGGTACTGAGAATCAAGTAGCTGACCATCTCTCTAGATTGGAGAATCCCGAGTCTACTTCATATGATAAGATATTGATCAATGAATCTTTTCCGGATGAGTAGTTGTTCGCAGTTCAGGAGGAAGAGCCATGGTTTGCAGATATTTTGAATTATCTTGTCAGCAATATAATGCCTCCTAATTTGACCACAGCTCAAAAGAAGAAGTTTCTGCATGAGGTGAAGTGGTATATGTGGGATGAACCATATTTGTTTAGACAGGGAGCTGACCAGATCATCAGGAGATGTATCCCATTCTGTGAGACGGAGGGGATATTACGAGACTGCCACTCCACAGTTTATGGAGGACACTATGGTGGTGAGAAGACGGCAGCTCGTATTCTGCAAGCAGGTTTTTTCTGGCCTACCTTGTTTAAGGATGCTCATCAATTTGTTTTAAGGTGTGATCGTTGCCAAAGAGTGGGAAATTTGACAAGAAAGGATAAGATGCCGTTAAATGTGATGCTTGAAGTCGAGGTCTTTGATGTTTGGGGAATCGATTTCATGGGGCCTTATGTCTCGTCCTGCAACAATCAGTACATCTTGCTGGCAGTCGATTATGTCTCAAAATGGGTAGAAGTCAAAGCTCTACCGACAAATGATGCAAAGGCAGTGTTGAATTTTCTTCATAAGCAGATTTTCACAAGGTTTGGAACGCCTCGAGTAATCATAAGTGATGAAGGGTCACATTTCTGCAACCGTAAGTTCACTTCTATGATGCAGCGTTATAACGTGAATCATCGAGTTGCTACGGCCTATCATCCGCAAACAAATGGTCAAGCAGAAGTATCTAACAGAGAGATCAAGCGCATTCTAGAGAAGGTTGTTTGTCCGTCAAGGAAGGATTGGTCTTTAAAGCTCGATGAAGCTGTTTGGGCTTACAGAACAGCATACAAAACTCCACTTGGTATGTCTCCATTTCAACTGGTGTATGTGTGGCGCCCTCCAAACCCGGGTCAGAAGTTTGGGGTCCACACACACACCTTAATTATAACCTGCTTATAACAATAATAAAGATAATAATAATATATGCAGTGACCCTACTTACCAACCACCACGGACCGCAACAGGTTAAAGTATGCACACAAGCCACACACACTAATATATTACAAACTGTTCAAATCCCAACTATTTCAAACTCAAACTGAGTATTAAACATTATTACAAACTTTTACAAACTTAAATTATTTCAAAAGAAACCAACAAGCTCAGTTTCCTCAACCTGAACCCCTAGCTCTCGCGCTGGACTGGGGATCCTCTTTACCAACTGGTTCCTTTTTAACTGGAAAGAATATAAACAACATCGCACAAATGAGCTACTAGCTCAGCAAGTCACAATGACAAAACTGAGAATAATGATCATCAGATGAATATGGTTATGATATCAAGTGAATAATGGATTATGATTTAGAATTGGATATTATACTTTTAATTTAAAAACCAAGGTTAGGCTGCTGATCAGTCACGCACTAACCCCGAGCAAGGCACACAGCATTGCTCTAACTACTGGATCCAAGACACACATTGGCCTAACTTGACCATTATATGGTCTGACCACGAATCTGGTCCACAATTTTATAAAAACAATCCAATTCTAACATAATAACAGAATATGCAATAATAAACAATAACTGAAATCATTAACAACAATAAATGTTTAATAATGAAAGGGTTTAAATCCTTGTAAGGATCAACAAGGTACTTTCAAAGCTTGAATGTTGGGTATTGAAAGAATTGGATAACAAAGGAAACAACATTTCATGGTTTCAAGGATTTGGTCTTTCAAAGCATAAGATATCATGGATTGAGTATATAATAATTCAGTTCAGTGTCTGGTATTTAGTTTGTATGTATTTGTGGAGTAGTATCGTAGATTTGTGGTTCTTGTTTGGGTATACAATAATCAATGGATAAGAAAGAATATGGTTCATAGCTCAAGAACAATAACTGAAATCAGGATTTAGGTTTCCGTGCTTCAAAGCACTTGCAATGTCAACAAGACTATTAAGAATTACAATATCTCGAGAAAGTTCAGAACACTTGCCTGATATTAGCTTACTATCCTGCACTTGCTTTCAATCACAATCGTCTTACTCCTCAACTACCTGTTTCCCTTTCCTATGCCTTGCCTCTTCTGCTCACATATCATAAGCATCTATCAATCATCAACTCACAGAATTCTATTCAACACATACTTCTATCTACCCTTCGTTTTACCCAAATCCGATTAACGGATTGAAATCTATGCAATAACCAAGTAAACACCGAATATATAGACCGATAGTCAAACAACAGGTCACGTATAACACATAATACATCACGTAATCAATGACATATCATTTATAAAGAAATCTCGGGTCATAAATATGCTTTCGGGTATTTAAAATGATTTTTAAAACATTTTTCGGAATTAAAACGGGTCGTTGGATCAATTTCGGGTTAATAAACAGGATTCGGTTGGCCAATTCTGGTTCCGAAACAATTTTAGAATAATTATCGAGCCTTGGAAATAATTTAGAATAATATTTTAGAGCTCGAAACTATTTTTCGGAATTTTTAAATCATTTTTAAATAATTAAATCTAATTAAATAATTAATTAAAAATCAATTAATAATTAATTAAATCAATTAATCAATTAATTTTCGAATTAATTGACCAATTAATCAATTAGAAATTAACTGAAATTAATTAACTAATTAATTCAGATTTATTTGTGAATTAAAAATAATTTTCGGAATTAAAATAATAATTTTTAGAATTTTCAGAAATTAAAAATGAATTTTTATAATAAAAATAAATAGGAAATATGATTTTTAAACATTTTATAAACAGGAATCCTAAATTTGCAAAGTCTGGAAATTACAGGGACCAAACTGCATCGTTTTCAAAACTGTAGGGACCAAACTGCAATTTTGCAGTACAGTCGCCGGAAAAAGTCGGGGGTGGCCGGAGAAGACGATCCCGGCGTCCTCACCTCACCAACACCAGGAACTTGTTCATGCATTCAAAACATTCTAATCATCCCTGTTCTGGCCGGAAATTGGCCAAGAACATCGCCGGTTTCCGGCGAACATCGCAAATCTTTAAAACACAACTCCCTTCGATTCAAGCATCCTCTGTTAACGAGCTATATATCAATCGATTGTAAATTTTATAAGGAACACAACCCACTATAAATCAACAGCTAATAACCCCTGAATCAAAAACCCCCAAATTTCAATTGAAAACATTCATACGGGTTATAAACCCTAATTTTGAAAATCGAAAATTAAACTCAAATTTGAACATGTTATTTAACTCCAAATCAGACGTATCACATATGAAAATCATCAGGAAAACAAGCTCTACAACATGCAATCATCAAATTATACAAACAATCATCCGAACAAAAATTCATATTTTTAATAAAATAAATTCGAAAATAAATAAATTTTTAGAAAAATAACCTTAATTTCTGCAGTGAAACAAAGCTCAGAATCTGATAGAACACCTCAAATCCTTCGTTTTGGTTACTCAAGCTTTAAAAACAGAGATCGGTAACGCCTTCGTTTTGCTATTTGATTCTTAGAACAGTTTACGTAATTAGGGTTTTTCTCTGAAAATTATATAATTAACTATCTGCAAATGATTTTGATACGAAATAAAATACGGTAAAAGGCTATTTATAATTATGGAAAATTAGTATCCTGTTGGATCATTCCGGATATAAAACGGTACGTTTATTTGTAAAAACTGATCCAAACGGTATCGATTTTCGGGATAATTATCCAAATCAGTACAATTTGTACTGCGGTCTTGGTCTCAGCGCCTGGTTACACGTATTACGAAGTGATAATTGGGATAGTTTAAAAAAAAGCTCCCGTTTATCGAGAATACGGGTTTTATTGATTTACCGAAACGAATATTGTATCGAAAATGTTGCGCCGGGACCCGCGTAGGACAAACCGTAAGCCGGATCGAAAATGTCGGAACATGGAATATGCTCGGAATATTTCAATTAGGTTAGGAAGGAGTTCTCGAAAGAGTTTCGGGTTCCAAAAACGTAACAACGGTTGACGTCGGTTGGTTCCCGTTTTTATAAAATAGATTTTAATTACCCGGAAAAAAGATTTTAGAAATTTCATATGATTCTTATAAATCCATAAACCAACATAAAAATAATTAGGAAGATATGACAATTATCTATATTTTATTTTGGACATATAAAAATTAAAATACTCAATTAATATTATTTTTGAATATTCAAGTACAGATAACACTTAACAATTAACTCACAGAATAGATACTGGGCACACATAATAATATCAAAAATAATTACACGATATATCCCGGATATTACATCCTTCCCCCTTAAAAGGATTCTGTCCTCAGAATCTCCTAAAAAAACAAAAGAGGGTACTTTTCTCTCATATCACTTTCTAACTCCCAGGTTGACTCTTCAACCTTTGGGTTTCTCCACAATACTCTTACTAACTTTACCACTTTATTTCTCAATACTTTCTCTCTTTCTTCTAGAATCTCTATCGGACTCTCTACATATGATAAATCTGCTTGAAGTTCTATTGGCTCATATTCTATTACATTCCTGGAGTCTGGATTATATTTCTTGAGCATCGATACATGAAAAACATTATGAATGTGCTCCATGTGTGGAGGTAACGCCAATTCGTAAGCTACTTTGCCAACGCGCTTTAGGATCTCAAAAGGTCCGACATATCTTGGGCTTAGCTTGTCTTTCTTTCCAAACCTCGTTAGTCCTTTCCATGGTGATACTTTCAGTAATACCAAGCTTCCTTCTTCAAATTCCATGTCTTTCCTTGATTGGTCTGCATATTTCCTCTGACGATTTTGAGCGGCTATTAATCTTTTCTGGATAAGTTCAACAACTTCCTTTGTCTGCTATACCAGTTCAGGTCCAAGTATCTTGCGTTCTCCTACTTCGTCCCAATATATTGGAGATCTACATTTGCGTCCATAAAGGGCTTCATAGGGTGGCATTCCAATGCTGGCATGATAACTGTTGTTGTCAGTAAACTCTACCAGGGGTAAATGTTCGTCCCAACTTCCTTTGAAATCAATAGCACAAACACGTAACATATCCTCAATTGTCTGGATCGTCCTTTCACTTTGGCCATCCGTTTGGGGGTGATAAGCTGTACTCATATTCAGTCTTGTTCCCAAATATTCTTGAAAACTCTTCCAGAATCTTGAATTAAACCTTGGATCTCGATCAGATACGATAGACACTGGAACTCCATGACGAACTACAATTTTTTTTAGTTACATATGGACCAACTTGTCGAGCGAAAATCTTTCATTTATAGGCAGATAATGAGCTGACTTGGTAAGTCTATCCACTATAACCCAAATGGCATCATGATTAGCCCTTGTCCTTGGTAATCCAACTATGAAATCCATGGTAATATGTTCCCACTTCCACTCTGGAATCTCCAATGGCTGTAGCAATCCGCTTGGTCTTTGATGCTCTGCTTTAACTCTCTGACAGGTATAACATTTGATAACCCATTCTGCAATTTCCCTCTTCATATCTGGCCACCAATAATTCTTCTTTAAATCTCTGTACATTTTGGTACTCCCTGGATGGATGGAATATCTTGAACTATGTGCTTCTTGTAAAATTTCATTCTTTAACTCCGTCACTGGTGGAATCCAGATTCTAGATAAAAATCTCAAAATGCCTTGATCATCCTTCTGCGTGCATAATTCTTCACCTACTAAACGATTTATATCTTGATCCATTACATCTTTCTGACATTTCTTTATTTTCTCCAACAACTCCGGCTGGAAAGTCATACTGTACACTTTCGCTTCCTCAGGCTCGCAAACTCTAATCTCCAATTCCAATTTTTGAAATTCTTTATATATCTCTTCAGGTACGGATAACACATTTAACCTTTCCTTCCGACTTAACGCATCTGCTACAACGTTTGCCTTACCGGGATGATAATTAATCGAGCAATCATAATCCTTGATCAATTCTAACCATCTCCTTTGCTTCATATTAAGTTCCTTCTGGGTAAATATATATTTCAAACTTTTGTGATCCGTGAAAATCTCACACTTTTCTCCATACAAATAATGTCTCCAAATCTACAAAGCAAAAACTATAGCTGCTAGCTCCAAGTCATGAGTAGGATACTTTTGTTCGTGTGGTTTCAATTGCCTTGACGCATACGCAATCACCTTGTCGTGCTGCATAAGAACACATCCTAATCCTTTGTAGGAAGCATCGCTATAAATTACGAAATTCCCTTGATCGTCTGGAAGTGACAAAACAGGTGCTGTGATTAATCTCCGCTTCAATTCCTGAAAACTTCCTTCGCACTTGTCATTCCATATAAACTTTTCATTCTTTCGTGTAAGCTTTGTCAATGGTGTTGCAATTCTTGAGAAATTCTGAACGAATCGTCGATAATATCCTGCCAATCCCAAGAAACTTCTTACCTCAGTGGGTGTTCTCGGTCTCTCCTAATTTGTAATTGCTTCGATCTTTGCCGGGTCCACTTTGATCCCTTCGTTACTGACTATGTATCCTAAGAACTGAACTTCTTGTAGCCAAAACTCACACTTTGACAATTTAGCATATAACTTCTTTTTCCTTAAAATCTCCAAAGCTGTCCTTACATGTTCCGCATGATCCTCCTCCGTCTTTGAATAGATCAAAATATCGTCTATAAATACTATAACGAACTTGTCCAAATATTCCTTAAAAATTCTGTTCATCAGGTCCATAAACGCTGCTGGGGCGTTGGTCAATCCAAAAGACATCACTAAAAACTCGTAATGTCCATACCTTGTTCTGAAAGCTGTCTTTGGTATATCTTCTGGTTTAATCTTTAGTTGATGATATCCCGATCTTAAATCGATTTTGGAGAAATACTTGGCTCCCTTCAATTGGTCAAACAAATCATCAATTCTGGGTAACGGATACTTATTCTTAATCATCAATTTGTTGAGCTCCCTATAGTCGATGCACAGTCTCATGCTTCCATCTTTCTTTTTGACAAATAATACCGGTGCACCCCACGGGGATACGCTGGGTCTAATTACTCCTTTCTCTAACAGCTCTTGCAATTGCTTTGCTAATTCTTTCATCTCAACGGGCGCCATTCTATACGGGGCCTTGGATACTGGTTCTGTTCCAGGTGCTACTCTATCTGGAGGAAGTCCTGGCAATTCGTCGGGAAATACGTCTGGAAATTCATTCACTACTGGGATATCTTCAAGTTTTGCTGGCTCCTGACTTCTATCAATCACATATGCTACGAAATGCTCGCATCCTTGTCGTAGTAACTTCTTGGCTTGAATCATCATTAAGAACTTCTTTACCTGCTTCTGTCCCTTGAATGTTACTATTCTTTCGTCTGGCGTTTTCACCATTACTTTCTTATTTCGACAATCTATCTGAGCATCATGCTTAGATAACCAATCCATTCCCAATATAACGTCAAATTCTCCTAACTTAAACGGTATCAAATCTACACAAAACTTACTACCAGAAATCTCAATCTCATAATTTCCACAAACTTGGTTCACAGTTACACGTTCTTGATTTGCTAATTCCACAGTCATTATTTCATTTAAGCACTCAACTTGACAGTTTAATTTACTAACAAAATCTTGTGAAACAACCGATCGAGTTGCTCCCGAGTCTATTAATACTTTGGCACATAAAGAATTCACATTAAGCGTACCTGCCACGACATCCGTATCCTGGATCGCATCCTTCACCTATATGTCAAAAACTCTAGCCCTTGGAGTCTCATTCACTGTTGGGGTAGATCCCATAATCCTTAATACATTACTGACTGGGGCTGGTGTCTTGCAATCCCTGGCCATATGTCCTGGCTTCCCACATTTAAAGCATGTAAATCCAATGACTGGAACTTTCACTGCTGGATTCCGGATAGGTTGATCCTTATTTGCTGGCTCTCTTGCTGGCTGATTTCGGCACTCCCTCGAGTAGTGCCCTTTCTGGTTGCATTTAAAACATACCACATTCAACTTGTTACAAACTCCTCCATGCTTCTTTCCACAAACTTGACAATCTGGAAAAGTTAATCTCAACTGATTCGGCTGATTCACATTAGCTGGACGGTTGCCCTGGCCTCCGTCTCCTGCATTTTGTCTTCTAAAATTAAAATTTCTCCCTGGCTGAAACTTGCCCTTCTTAAAGTTTGAAAACTTCCCTGTTTGTGACTGACCCTCACTTCCCTCAACTTTCCTTTTCTTGCTTTCCTTATCTTTCTGGAACATCTCACTCCCTGTCTCTGCGATCATAGCCTTCTGTACAACTCCTGCATAGGTATCCAATTCAAAAATGGCTACCTTCCCTCTGATCCATGGTTTCAAACCTTGCTGGAATCTTTTAGCTTTCTTCCTATCAGTATCAACATATGACGGCACATACCTTGACAATTCCTCAAATTTACCCTCATAATCTGTTACCGACATATTCCCTTGCTTTAACTATAAAAACTTCAGCTCCATTTGATCCTGAATAAACTGAGGAAAATACTTTTCTAAAAACAATTCCTTGAACCTTTCCCAACTAATAACATCTGTGCCTTCCAATGTCTTCACCATTTCCCACCAATAGGTGGCCTCATTCTTCAGATAGTAACTTGCAAACTCAACCTTCTGTTCTTCCTTTGCTTTCACTAAGGCAAAAGCTTTCTCTATTTCCTTTAACCACACATTTGCTTCAATTGGTTCTAAGGAACCCTTGAATTCTGGTGGGTTTACTGCCTGAAAAGTTTTGAAAGTTACCTGGGGATTGGTCTGTCTCTGCTGTTGTTGTGCCAGGTGAACTGTTTGTTGGGCCAAGATTTGAAGAATCTGGGCTATTGCTGGGTCCATGGGTCCTGGGTTCATATTCTGGTTTATATCATTTTGATTGTTATTGTTGTTGTTGTTGGTTTCTTCATTCTGGGTGTTGGTGCGGGTATTTCTTTTGGGAGGCATTTTCTGTAATGAATCAATCAATTTATTTAGCTTTTGAATCAAATATTTGCATAAAAGAAAAGTTTTGTAAAACAGGAATATCTCTTTTTAAAAACAGTTGTAACTAAGTAAATTGCATGCTTCTTTACAGAATATAAACAGTTATGGAAAACAGGGTACATGGTATCACAGGGTATAACTGGTGCAATAAAATAAATGACAGTGCTGGAAAGGAAAAAGGTACTGATATATATATAGATCAAAAGTTTTAGGATAGTACAAGCGTAAAGACGCTTCGAAAGTAAAAGCAAAAAGGGTACAACAACCTACTCACTAGTCAGCATCGCTAGTCTATAAATATAACTCAAAAGTCTACTGATACACACTACACACTACTGTCCATACTACATAACCATAACAACACTGCTCAGCATCTCCATCTCTGAATCTCTAACTCATGGCAAATCTGGACCTCCTATCTCCTCAAGCTCCTCTAGAACCCACTTAGCCCACTCTACTAGGAAATCAGGGGTGATGTCCTTATGTGTAGCCTCAGCAATCCTCACAGCAGCTGCTCTACAAAACGCCTGGAGCCTCTCCCTAAGTCGCCTCTCACTACTCCCCATCTCTCTGGTACGCATGATATGCAATAACTCCTAGATCTGACCCTGTAGGAATCGCTGCTCCATAAGGCAAGCCTCAAACTGATGATATGGGACAGGATAGGAAGAGAATTGGAAAGGTACTCCTGTGACTGAATGACTAGTAAAGCCTGAATCAGCAGATGGGGGTCCTCTGACAGGTGGCCTTATGCCTGGAGGTGGAATAGCCTGCAATGGTACGGGCTGCAACACCAGTGGAGGTAGAATAGCCAATGCTGGTGGAATCACAGGACGTGGATCTGAAAACGGCACTCCAACTGAAGGCTCTGAGTGATCAGCTGATACGGGAATAAAAGAGTCGGCCATCTCTGCTATCTGAAATCATATCGTAATATAAGAATCTCGTACCACGACGCAAACTATACTAATACCGGTTATACCATAACACTCAACCTCTCGACGTTCTATCATCCTATACCTTACTTCTAATGCTATCCCTCTACCCATTCCCGTCAACCTAGGCTTGTGTCAGAGACTTATAACCTGTAGCTCTGATACCAAACCTGTGGCACCCTCCAAACCCGGGTCAAAAGTTTGGGGTCCACACACACACCTTAATTATAACCTGCTTATAACAATAATAAAGATAATAATAATATATGCAGTGACCCTACTTACCAACCACCACGGACCGCAACAGGTTAAAGTATGCACACAAGCCACACACACTAATATATTATAAACCGTTCAAATCCCAACTATTTCAAACTCAAACTGAGTATTAAACATTATTATAAACTTTTACAAACTTAAATTATTCCAAAAGAAACCTACTAGCTCAGTTTCCTCAACCTGAACCCCTAGCTCTCGCGCTGGACTGGGGATCCTCTTTACCAACTGGTTCCTTTTTAACTGGAAAGAATATAAATAACATCGCACAAATGAGCTACTAGCTCAGCAAGTCACAATGACAAAACTGAGAATAATGATCATCAGATGAATATGGTTATGATATCAAGTGAATAATGGATTATGATTTAGAATTGGATATTATACTTTTAATTTAAAAACCAAGGTTAGGCTGCTGATCAGTCACGCACTAACCCCAAGCAAGGCACACAGCATCGCTCTAACTACTGGATCCAAGGCACACATTGGCCTAACTTGACCATTATATGGTCTGACCACGAATCTGGTCCACAATTTTATAAAAACAATCCAATTCTAACATAATAACAGAATATGCAATAATAAACAATAACCGAAATCATTAACAACAATAAATGTTTAACAATGAAAGGGTTTAAATCCTTGTAAGGATCAACAAGGTACTTTCAAAGCTTGAATGTTGGGTATTGAAAGAATTGGATAACAAAGGAAACAACGTTTCATGGTTTCAAGGATTTGGTCTTTCAAAACATAAGATATCATGGATTGAGTATATAATAATTCAGTTCAGTGTCTGGTATTTAGTTTGTATATATTTGTGGAGTAGTATCGTAGATTTGTGGTTCTTGTTTGGGTATACAATAATCAATGGATTAGAAAGAATATGGTTCATAGCTCAAGAACAATAACTGAAATCAGGATTTAGGTTTCCGTGCTTCAAAGCACTTGCAATGTCAACAAGACTATCAAGAATTACAATATCTCGAGAAAGTTCAGAACACTTGCCTGATATTAGCTTACTATCCTGCACTTGCTTTCAATCACAATCGTCTTACTCCTCAACTACCTGTTTCCCTTTCCTATGCCTTGCCTCTTCTGCTCACATATCATAAGCATCTATCAATCATCAACTCACAGGATTCTATTCAACACATACTTCTATCTACCCTTCATTTTACCCAAATCCGATTAACGGATTGAAATCTATGCAATAACCAAGTAAACACCGAATATATAGACCGATAGTCAAACAACAGGTCACGTATAACACATAATACATCATGTAACCAATGACATATCATTTATAAAGAAGTCTCGGGTCATAAATATGCTTTTGGGTATTTAAAATGATTTTTAAAACATTTTTCGGAATTAAAACGGGTCGTTAGATCAATTTCGGGTTAATAAACAGGGTTCGGTTGGCCAATTCTGGTTCCGAAACAATTTTAGAATAATTATCGAGCCTTGGAAATAATTTAGAATAATATTTTAGAGCTCGAAACTATTTTTCAGAATTTTTAAATCAATTTTAAATAATTAAATCTAATTAAATAATTAATTAAAAATCAATTAATAATTAATTAAATCAATTAATCAATTAATTTTTGAATTAATTGACCAATTAATCAATTAGAAATTAACTGAAATTAATTAACTAATTAATTCAGATTTATTTGTGAATTAAAAATAATTTTCGGAATTAAAATAATAATTTTTAGAATTTTCAGAAATTAAAAACGAATTTTTATAATAAAAATAAATAGGAAATATGATTTTTAAACATTTTATAAACAGGAATCCTAAATTTGCAAAGTCTGGAAATTACAGCGACCAAACTGCATCGTTTTCAAAACTGTAGGGACCAAACTGTAATTTTGCAGTCCAGTCGCCGGAAAAAGTCTGGGGTGGCCGGAGAAGACGATCCCGGCGTCCTCACCTCACCAACACCTCCAGATCAACACTACACAACACCAGGAACTTGTTCATGCATTCAAAACATTCTAATCATCCCTGTTCTGGCCGGAAATTGGCCAAGAACATCGCCGGTTTCCGGCGAATATCGCAAATCTTTAAAACACAACTCCCTTCGATTCAAGCATCCTCTGTTAACGAGCTATATATCAATCGATTGCAAATTTTATAAGGAACACAACCCACTATAAATTAACAGCTAATAACCCCTGAATCAAAAACCCCAAATTTCAATTGAAAACATTCATACGGGTTATAAACCCTAATTTTGAAAATCGAAAATTAAACTCAAATTTGAACATGTTATTGAACTCTAAATCAGACGTATGACATATAAAAATCATCAGGAAAACAAGCTCTACAACATGCAATCATCAAATCATACAAACAATCATCCGAACAAAAATTCATATTTTTAATAAAATAAATTCGAAAATAAATAAATTTTTAGAAAAATAACCTTAATTTCTGCAGTGAAACAAAGCTCAGAATCTGATAGAACACCTCAAATCCTTCGTTTTGGTTACTCAAGCTTTAAAAACAGAGATCGGTAACGCCTTCGTTTTGCTGTTTGATTCTTAGAACAGTTTATGTAATTAGGGTTTTTCTCTGAAAATTATATAATTAACTATGTGCAAATGATTTTGATACGAAATAAAATACGGTAAAAGGCTATTTATAATTATGGAAAATTAGTATCCCGTTGGATCATTCCGGATATAAAACGGTACGTTTATTTGTAAAAACTAATCCAAACGGTATCGGTTTTCGGGATAATTATCCAAATCAGTACAATTTTTACTGCGGTCTTGGTCTCAGCGCCTGGTTACACGTATTACGAAGTGATAATTGAGATAGTTTAAAAAAAAGCTCCCGTTTATCGAGAATACGGGTTTTATTGATTTACCGAAATGAATATTGTATCGAAAATATTGCGCCAGGACCCGCGTAGGACAAACCGTAAGCCGGATCGAAAAAGTCGAAACATGGAAAATGCTCGGAATATTACAATTAGGTTAAGAAGGAGTTCTCGAAAGAGTTTCGGGTTCCAAAAACGTAACAACGATTGACGTCGGTTGGTTCCCGTTTTTATAAAATAGATTTTAATTACCCGGAAAAAAGATTTTAGAAATTTCATATGATTCTTATAAATCCATAAACCAACATAAAAATAATTAGGAAGATATGACAATTATCTATATTTTATTTTGGACATATAAAAATTAAAATACTCAATTAATATTATTTTTGAATATTCAAGTACAGATAACACTTAACAATTACCTCACAGAATAGATATTGGGCACACATAATAATATCAAAAATAATTACACGATATATCCCGGATATTACAGTATGGTAAGGAATGTCATTTACCTGCAGAGCTTGAGCATAAGGCCTATTAGGCATTGAAAAAGTTGAACCTGGATCTAGATGCAGTTGGAAAGAAGCGAATGCTTCAGCTTAATGAACTTGATGAATTTCGACTCCAAGCGTACGAGAACAATAAAATGTACAAGGAAAAGGTGAAAAGGTGGCACGATAGGAAGCTACATCCTAAGTTATTCATGTCGGGGCAACAAGTTCTCTTATTCAACTCTCGTCTCCGACTTTTTCTTGGGAAGTTGAAATAAAGGTGGTCTGGACCTTTTATTGTCAAAACTGTGTTTCCATATGGAGCGGTGGAGATTTTTGAGAATGATCCGGACCAAGCATTCAAGGTTAATGGTCAGCGTTTGAAGCACTACTATGGGGACATGGCAAACTGAGAAGTGGTCAGTGCCGTTTTATTGTCAACTTGAGGAAGGTACGCAACGTCAAGCTAATGACGAAAATGAAGCGCTTCGTGGGAGGCAACCCATGATTTGTTGTTACAGGAACCCTTAGAAGTTAATAACCTATCCACAACCACAAAAAAATCAGATAAACTGGGCCAAATTTTTTTTTTCCAGTAGCCTCCTGAGCGCCCGCTCAGGGGTCGGCTGGGAGAAAATTTTTTAGTTCCATAAAAATCCAAAAAAAATCAAAAAAATAAAAAAACAAAATACAGCCCATAAACCCACGACCTATTTCCCCATTATCCCATGATTTTAACCCTTAAACCCATTCCTAATCAAATTCTACCCTAATCCATACCCTATATATACATACACATATCCCATATATCTCCCATACTCTTTCTACACTTCAACTCTCTCCCAAACACAAAAACATAAATCTCAAGCACTTTTATTCAGATTCGATGGCACCCAAGAGAGCAAGGACTATTGATAGCAGCAGCACTGTCCCTACTGCTGATTCTTCGAGGGGTACTGTTGCGAGGCCTCGTTTGAATGCTAGGGCTGCTGAGGAGGAGTACACTAGGCTTCTGGGGAATCCGATTCTGAAGGAGAAGGGCTTTTTACCATCGGGGAGAGATGGTAAGTTGTTTCCTATGATTGCTGAGAAGGGGTGGATAGCTTTTTGTGAGTCGCCTGAAGCAGTGCCGATGAGTGTGGTTCGCGAGTTCTATGCGAATGCGAAGGCCGAGAAGAATGGGTATTCTATAGTTCGGGGGATGACGGTTGATTATCACCCAGCGGTGATTCACCGTGTGATTGGGCAGAGACAGAGGAAGCCCACGGAGGAGAGCTAGAACGAGAAGACTGCTGAGGATTTTGACTTGGATTTGATTTGTGCTACTCTCTGTAGGCCGGGCACAGTATGGACTTTCAAGACTGGAACTAATGAGTATCTTCACTTTTCGGCGATCGCGATAAACATGTATGCCCGTGCGTGGAATGCGTTTATTTGTGCTAATATTCTGCCTTCTTCGCATGCACATGAGGTCACAGTTGAGAGAGCACAGTTGTTGTGGGGAATTTTGAATGAGGAGTACTATGTGGACCTTGGTGAGTTCATCTACCAAAGAATTCTGAAGTTTTTGAGGGGAGCTAAGCACATGAACATCCCTTATGCATCCACGGTTACTAAGCTTTGCCGAGCGGTGGGAGTTCAGTGGCCGTCTCATGAGCAGTTGCAGTTGCCGGCCGCTCCTATTGATTCTAGGACTCTGAATGTGATGCAGGAGTGGACCGGTGGTGAGCCCGAGGAGCATGGGCTGGGTTATCATTTTCCAGGAGGGCGTCCAGCACGAGGTGCTACTATGGCGAGGCCAAGGCGTGATGAGGCTGGTTCTTCTAGAGCTCAGGAGGGTGTTGGGATGGCTGATGCCCAGTATAGGAGGCTGTCACAGAGGATGGATGCTATGTACGAGACGCAGAGCAGGTTTCCTCAGGAGCTCACCCTTGCGCTAGGAACCGCTTTTCGAGGCCTTGGAGCTGACATCCAGTGGCCAGTTTTTGGTGAGAACTCTGCATATCCGCCTCCTGATACACCACCCACTGAGGGTGATGATGATGATGATCTCTCCGAGTAGGTATACCCTGTGTTCCTTTCTACTACCTTCACTGGGGACAGTGAAGATTTTAAGTTTGGGGGTGGTAGTTAAGGAATATTTTGTGTGTGTGTCATATAGTTGCATATTCATGATAGTTAGTTCATATAATTGCATAATTTTTTCCATATAGAGTTTTTTTTATTATTTATAGCTTTATTTGTTTATCATGTCATGTAGCTCATGCATTTGCCATGATCCCTTTTGCACTGATTTGCCGACTGATTTGTGATGTTGATGCGAGTGTAGTAATAACATTAAAGTAATGTTGAATCGTGTAGGTTGATATGCATGCTAGAAACACTTGTAATTTCACTAAGTCTTAGAGAATGCTTAAGGACTAGATTGTTGTTATGGTTCGACGGTTTTCGAGGTTAATCTATTTATTATGCTTAGAATTTTATAATAGGTTCTTAGTGATAAAAGGCATGAAAAGAAAAAATATGGAGTAAAAAATGGAATTCGTTGCTAATTGTGGTTAGGTGTCAAATGGCTAGTAGCCAGCTCGTATGTGTATGCGAGTAGTCTAGGATTGAGGAGGATGGAGCGAAACGCATTTGCTCAGAAATTTTTGAAATAAAAATATATATATAGAAAAAAAGAGAAAAAAATAATAAA
Organism: Apium graveolens; assembly: GCF_009905375.1. Taxonomy (NCBI): domain Eukaryota; kingdom Viridiplantae; phylum Streptophyta; class Magnoliopsida; order Apiales; family Apiaceae; genus Apium; species Apium graveolens. The sequence goes on along the minus strand of NC_133647.1, from coordinate 44,760,663 downwards.
GAGTTAATGCATAATTGATCAGGAGTGGGCTCTTTGGTATTCGAGTTATTAAGTTCTTAGGGGACTTGTGCCTAGTGACCTAAGGCTTTTATAGTCTGGGATCCGCTAACCTAACGCTCGCTACATGGATACCATCATATAAGACTTTTGTGGACCTC